>NC_056746.1:816025995-816268495 GCF_019279795.1 Protopterus annectens
CTTTACTTCTTACTCTACTCCACTGAAGGGGGCTGCTGGTCGTTTAGCATTGCACTTCTTTCCATTCTGGAACACCTTTGTAAAGGTGACATAAGTCAGGGACACTTTTTAAGCAATGGAAACAGTCACTTTACATATTTAACATAAATGAAGAATATGATTTAATCTGATTTTTTTGACAATGAACGCTACAACTCTATCAGATATAACTTAGTGACTTTATTTGTATATAAGCAAATGGGTGTTAAGAGTTCCCTTATAAGTAACATAGGTCTGTAAAGAAATCCCTTTTAAATATCTCTTCTGTAAATACTAGAAAAAAATATTCCATGCATGACATTTTTAAAATGATATTCTGTTTTTCAATAGTGATATAAGAAAATTAGGAAAACTTATTTTTATAAATTGCAGAAAAAAATTATTTTTGAAAATGTAACAGAATGGAGGGGTATTATTTAATCTGACATTTTGCATTAATTAAGAAGCTGGCAGCTCTGTCAGATATTACTTGGTGACTTTAATCCTACTTTTGCAGTCACAGGAATTATGAATAACAGCGCAGAATTTAAGGCAAATTCAGAAGGACTTGATAGGCATGCCATTAGATTTAGCACAAAGGATTAAGGCTATGAAATGTTAAACTTTATATTGTAACTGAGTTGTTTGCCTGCCATGTGATGGAGCAAGTCACTAAACGAGAAAGTACTGACTGGTCTCCTTTAAAAAGGAGCTTTACCCTGGCTATTCAGAATATGTATCTAAACATGACATAAAACACTGAAGAGCAGAACAGGAAGGTGTTTACAGTACAATGGTCTGAGTGAAGAAAGAAAGCCTAGCTTCAATGTAAAATATGTGCAACAGCTGTGAATGAGACATAAAAGAAGATTTTGAAAAATTAATTGAACAACTACTGGACCCATGCCTTACTATGGAATAAACTGGAATCCTACAAGACCTGTTAAATCAATAACTTCTAAATGATGTGCCTCTTCCTAAAGGTATTTACACACTCAAGCTAAGTTCTCGCCAAAGCTATTGTTGATATCTGTGCAGTGCCTTATCGGATTATACTTCTGAAACAATAACTAAAATTTCTAAACTGAAAGGGCTGGAAATAATTACTGTTGATTTTACAGTTATGTTAGTATACCTTTATAAATCTTTTCATGGCCGACAAGCCTCACTTTAATCTATTGTCAGGATTACTAGCTTGTACCATGATGGCTAGCCCCCTGCTTTGAAACCCCACCTCTGCACTAGTAAAAACCAAAACTAGGATGTGTTTTTCAGAATACTGTTTTATTGTGGATAAGTGGCACTATTTGTCTCCATTTGAGGACATACCCACTGAAAAAGTGGATTAAGTACCTAGATTTCTATGCTGATCTGCCATCTTTTTCAGTATATTGTGCCGTGACAATGGCAGCAGTGAGCAGTTTGTATATGTGGCTAGGGAATGATATTTATACTCAACTGCAGAAAAACACTTGAGACACAAAAGTAGAATTTTACTTACTTAAGCACTTTGTACTGCAGTCCTGCCTCAGTGATTTCTTAAAATGAATAGGTTCCTTTAAATGCTTCCCTACTGCATACGTCACTATATTTAAAAGACCTGGTTGTGGTCTTACTCAAACATCATAGTAATTCTTTCATTAAGATGATTATGAGCTAGCTTTGTGTCTTAAACAGTAGTATGCATCAGTCTGCACTCCTTAAACAGTTGCATGGCTGTTAATGTATCAGTCTGCACTCCTTAAACAGCAACATGGCTGTTAATGTATCAGTCTGCACTCCCCCTTAAACAACAGCTTGGCTGTTAATGCATCAGTCTGCCCTGTAAAACAGTAGCATTCCTGTTAATGTATCAGTCTGCTCTCTTTAAACAATTGCATGGCTGTTAATGTATCAGTCTGCACTCCCTAAACAGCAGCATGGCTGTTAATTTATCATTCTGTACTCCCCGTTAAACAGTTGCATGGCTGTTAATGTATCAGTCTGCACTGCCTCTTAAACAGTTGCGTATCTGTTAATGCATCAGACTGCACTCTGTCTAACTAATCCAAGTGTACTTTGTGTGATTGTAGATTTTTTATCACTTTTTTTTACATTATATTAGTTTCATTTAAACTCAGACATTGTGCATTTTAGTCATGTGACTGTGCATGATTAATAAATCCTCCATTTTGTTACAGAGTGTGTTCTCTTTTGTTATTTATAGACGCTTGCTGTATTTCCAATTTCTTGTCCGTTGATCCAGGTTTCGTTTGAATAGGGTTAGGGAAGAGCTCCACTTCACATGGATGGGAAGCCTGTTCCAAAGAAGGGCAATTCTCTGAGACACAAACCTGTCTCCCTACAACATGCACTATTAATGTTATAAGCAAAGTTGAAATCCTTAGATCAGGTAATTCTAATGCTATTCTTTTTGTGGATATGCAAAATGTCCATCAGAGTGGGATCCAAGGATGGCTTGTATGCCGGGCTTAGATGCCTTCTCAAATGTCTGTTGGAGAAAGAGTAAAAAGACAAGGTTTTGAGACACTCTGCATAGGATGTGCCATTTACACCCTGTATTATTTTTGTGAAGAACCTCTGTATACACTGTAGTTTTTGCATGTGCCTGATCACATACATAGTGAAGAGGGTGTTGTACACAATGATGGGCCTCATGAGGACTGACTATAATGGAATGATGACTTCCTTGGACCTATATGTGATGCCCTTGCTTATAAGTTTAGCAACATAGAATGATTTCCTTACTACCTTAGACACATGTTGGTCAAAAGCCAGGTTACTGTATACAGTCATACCCAAATCCCTGTCTACTGGTTCCAATCTTAGGTGTGTGTTGTTGTGAGGAATTTCCTAGGATGCCTGATTTCCCAAATGGTGCTATTATATATTTTGTGGCATTCAGTTTTAAGCCATGGCTATGGCACCAGTCATTTGTCTATGTTAGTCCTTCCTGTAGGATATTAGTGTCTTGAGGGGATACTCTGACTGCTCCTAATTTGCAATCATCTACAAACTTTGTCAGCCAGAGGCTCTTAATATTGACCCTGACTTCTGAGAAGCCAAAAGGATCAGACCCATCACAGAGCCCTGAGGGACTCTGCTAGTGACCAGCCTCTTTGCGAATGTGGTCTCCACTATCCTAACTTCCTAGATCCTATCTGAGAACCAGCTGGCTATCCAGAACTGAACATAAAGATTTATGCCTTTATCCTTAGTTTGTTTAAAATGTGTTTTAGCCAGGACAATGTAGGCAATGTAGAATGTTTAGCCATCATCTACTGTCTTGGTGACCTTCTCAGAGAAGTCCATCAGGTTGATTTGACAAAACCAGACTGGGTTGGATCAAGCATTTGAAGGTTTTCTATATCTTTGTTAATCATTTGCATAATAATTCTTTCAATGACTTTGCATATGAGACTAGTCAGACTTATGGGTCTGTAGTTCCTGGGGTCTGATGGCCTACCCTTATAGGTTCATAGGTAGGTACTAGGCTATTGGCCCTAGAGCCTATATAAGCCTAGCCAAACAGTACCCTGGCTTTTTCCACCCAAGAAAATTATTTTCTTGTGCCCCTGTCAAGCAGAGCCACAGAAGTGATCCCCGGGGTGAATTTCCTATCTCCCATCCAATCATCAAGATTTTTCTTGAGTGCTAATGAGGAGCTTTGTGTGATATAGATGGTAGTTTGTTTCAAAGTACGCAAAGTCTCTGGGACAGGAATCTGTCCCTCCAGCATGTTCTGTTTATTGTGGTGACAAGGTTTAGGTCCCTAGAGCATGTAGCTCAGAGGGATTGGGATTTCTTTAAGTGGAGCATGTCCAACAGCTCTGGGTTTGACATGGCTGTGTATATTAGGCAGAGATCACCTCTGAGTAGGCGATATGCGACAGAGTAAAGCTGGAGTATGCAGAACTTTTGATAGTTGCAGTATTCCATTTGCATGGCCCAAAGCCTGTCAGGAGGCTATGGTTAAACTGTGACAGCAGTGGTTATGACTGGTCATTTTTCAGGCTATTTAGGAGGAATCCATGGACATAATTGGAACCATTGATGCAATGTTTTTGCCTTAGAGATTTATTTAGGACTTGGTCCCCTAATGCTTGCTGGGGGTGTTTGATGGTATTTCCTATGCAGCAGCTAAGGGAAGGATTTACTGCATCTTCCAGCTTCTTGTTGTGGCTCCCTTTATAATGAGTTCTGCACACTGCTGTTTTCTGACTTTGATGTTTTGGACATAGCTAAAGAAAGCATTGCAGCTGTCCTTTGCCCAAGAGGCTTTTACCTCAAATTTGGCTTTAGTAGACTTAATTCCCTATTCTGGTTGTCTGTTTAGATTTGTGAGAGTGTTTTTATCATGCAGGGCATAGCACATTCTGATCTTGGTTATGACTTTTTTCTTTCATCATACAACCTTTTTGCATCTGGATTCCACCAGCGTATTTTTTTTTTTTTTTTAGTTAGTTCTGGGCTTATTTATGGTATGCACAGTTGACTCTATGCATTTATTGCCATGATTGTACAGGGTTTCTGCAAACAATTCTGAATAGGCAGCTGTGTTTTCAGGGTGTCGGGGAGGGCTTGAAATATTGACAGATTATCACTTAGTAGTAGAAAGTTTGCCTTAGAATAGTTCCTGAATGTTATGGGGATAGCCAGGGTCACAGAATTGATTTTTATTGCTAAGGAGACAGCTTTCTGGTCAGATCTTACCAAAGAGTGCACTACACCAGAAGGGGTGCTGTATTTTGCCATGCTTGTGAGTACTAGGTTGAGTATTTCTGCACCTCCAGTGGGTGCACAGATTATATGGTTCAAGGCATTTGTCTTACCAAGTCAAAGAAACTTTGGCCCTGTATGTTTGGGGTCATATACATATCCCAGTTTATAGTGAGATAGCTGAAGTTAATCATGAATATAGTATTGAATTGAATGTGGAGGGCCTCAAGTAAGTTCCTGTATAAGTTATAGGTTTCTTGGCTCACAGAGAGTGACTTATAGCTTAAAAGGCTATTGTATGGGACTTTGCCTATAGAAATGTGGACATGGAAAATCTCAAGTGAGCTGTCCTGTTGACTAGTCTTGAAATTGTTGTTGTTGATATAGATTGGGGCACCTCTTTTACCCACAGGGAATTCACAAACCATGATGTAATAATAGAGCTAACAGCAAGTCCTGTGCTGGTACAAGTCATGGATTACATGACGAAATACAGCAAAATGGGGATGTTATTTAAAGAATGAACAGCATTTTGACTGATTCTATTTAACAGCAACAAACACTGAAATTAAAAGCGTGTCTGGAAACAAAACTTTCATTTGTAGTTTTTAATGGTACAATAGGTGACATTTTTAATTCATAGCTTAAAGCATTTGAACTTTTACTCAAACTCAAAAGTTTACTGCTATCTGAAAGAATGTGTTTCTCTGAAATGAGTGGAAAGACACTAAAGATCCAAGTGAGGGGTCAGACATTCATCCTGAACTTCTGACCTTGTTTGATGGGTACGGCTGTAGACTCAATAGCTAATTATAAAAGACAATGAGAAAAATGTAATCATTGCTTAATGATATACATACTTTTCACAGTTGTCTTCATGCAGACTTGTTATTTAATGTTAAAAGAGGGGAAACATGACCAAGAATTTTATTTTGTTGACAACACAAACTCAAAAAACATGTTTATTTCATCATGGTTTGGTGTTTCCTACATTTTAACACCACTCCAGGACTATTTACAGGTTTTTCAATATTTTTATACGCAATTACTGAGTCCGACTACATGGGGTTTGGCATCTTGAAATAATTCAGATTGTTTAGTCTGCCTCATCATGCAGTGCTTGTCTGTAAAAAATATGTCATGTATGCCTTTTTCTTCCTGAAGCTTTTGTCACTGCATTGATTTTACATGCTTACACTGCTGTCTTTCAGTCAGTTAGTTTTAAGTAACATTTCATGCCATTCAGTGAGTACTTAAAACACAAACATTGCAAATGCTACAGAACAGACTTTCAAAGTGCTTTTTACTGCTGCTTCTTTTTAGAATGGCTAAACTGCAGTGTTTTGTGAAGCCTGAATTATACTACTTTGACTTATCTCCATCCCCCTTCACACCTAATGTCCCTAGCTGTCAAATTGCTAAGGTTACCACTTGTGACTGACAGCCCACAGCAGGAGACTTTACTCGTGTACTGTTTCCTTGTCCTAGCCTTTACTTTCTGTATGGGTATGGAAAGGACCAGGCAGCCGTGACATCACAGCATGGGTGGGTTTTTATGAAGGTCAGGGAAATGTCAGTCTGGGGAAGGAGTTGGCCAGAAAACTACCTGTATTCAAAGGTTCTGATGACATCAAAGAAATGGAGCCTGCAGCAAGCTTTATCAGGGCAGGACAAAAGTTTTTTGAAAATGAAATCACCACAGTACAGTAAGGTACTGTTCTAGCAGAGGAAAACAGTTGATTTAAAATATCTTGCATGCTGTAGTGTTTATTCATAGCAGGGACAGTAAATGGGGAGAAAAAGGGCAGAGAAGTTGAGCATTTAATAACAGAATCCCATTGTTGTCCTTTAAGGATAAAAAAATGAAAACATTAGTACATGATAAACAAGAATATGTCAACCATGCTGCTTATCCATTACCACATTCTAATTCATATAGAACCAACTCTAATAGACAAGACAAAGTGCTTCAGGTGGAAATATGGAAAAAATGATTTAAGACCACAGTGCATCTCCCCCTCTCCCATCCTTCTCCAGAAGAGTTCCCACTATTAAATGGCCATTAGGGACTGACAGCATTTAAAGCAAGCTCAACAACCACCTCTCACGATGCAGTGACATAATGCTCTGCATAGCAGGAGAGAGGGAGAGGAAGAGGAATGGTGGAGTATTGAACGTGAACTTTAACTCTGCTCAAGATAGCTCAGTTGACATTTATGGTATGATTTTTTTTCTTCAAAAGACAACTTTAATATTTTTAATTACAGTTATCTGGAGTTGAACAATCTGGTACCTAATAGTTTTGTTCTGGCTTATCTTATTCCTGATCTTATGTTATATACTAGAAAAATTAACCTTGATGTGTTATTTAATAGTCAAAAGTGCTTACATTTTAAAAGGAAAAATATATTTAACCGTCTGCTGCATCTTGCAGTTGCTCTGTTTGAAAAGATACATGACAAGGGCATCTGCAACATACCTCCCAACCGTCCCGAATAACCCATATTATACCGAGTTTTGGGGTCAAAAAATGGGGTGCCACGATTCCCGAGTGGCACCCCTTCATTTCCGATTTTCACAGCATTTGTTTTTTTTAATTTTAAATTATTCCGCATTTTGCTGATGTCATCGCGTGTGCACGATGATGTCAGACCATCAGCCTGTTGGAAATCAGCTCTCCTGTACATCGTGACATGCATGTATTCCCTGCTGGCAGTATTATTTTGAATGCATGCGAGCGGGAAGGAAATGAGAGTAACGACTGCATTTTGGATTCTGGATGCCTTTAAGAAGACAGACACACACTTTTAAATGGATCTGGCTGCCTGCGAGCGGGACGGACATGGAGGGGAGGATTAGTTCAAGTGCCCAACAACCCTCTTGCTTTGGACTTTGGACGTCTGACCTTAGAATTCTGCTGTCAGCAATATTTGATTTGGAATTGGAAGCTGGTCTTTATAGCTGGGATAATCTGGACCACTACTGTATTCTTTCTGCATCATTATTTGCTGGAGGATTTGCAATGCGCTTGTTTACCTGAAGGAGCTACAGAAAGCAGGGTAAATGTATGACTTAGTTCTCATGTCTCTCTGTCCCCTTTTAAAGTAACAGGCATGTGCAGTAATTCAACAATGCAGCTTATTTTAATTATTAATACAATAAGAGGGCTTGTCTATAGACTCTTTTCTAGCATAGTTCATAGGTTCATAAATTAGTACTAAGCTAGCTGCTCTTGTGAGCCATTTTAAGCTTAGCTAATTATCCCTTGTGAGACTCAAACCCCGCACCTTGTGTTTGTAAGGCAAACACCTTAACCATTAGGCCACCCTAGTTCAGTAAATTTACAGAACAATAATCATTGTAAATGTAGACAATTAACTAAAGAGTTAAATGTGCATATTATTCACAAAACACAAATTCGCATAACTTGAGAAATGCTAAGAAATGTTTGGAGAAAGGAATGACAGAGGCAAATTTCTTCTTGTCAGGAATTTGCCCTTTGAAAAGAGAAAAGTTAATGATATGCATTAGAATGTGAGATATGTGATTACTTAGAAAGGCATGGTGTAAATTATCTGACTACAACCACTTTGTCATGGAGTCTGTATGAAAATGTGACATGGTAATGTAAAACCAGGGATAAGTGTTGATGTTTGTATGACTATTTTGTGTATTTTAAGAGGGGAAAGAGGATGAATGAGGTCATGAATTGTGCTTGTTCTATCTTAATAATTATGTAACCGGAGTGGAACAGTTGAAGGTACTTCATAATGAAAGATAATGCATTTAGTTGTAGCCCTGTAAAATGTTGGTAGATTTAATAACTGGTATAGGTGTGTGTGGAAGTAATGTAATTTAATTTGGTAAAACTAACATCAGTTTTGTACATTCTTGTTCACAAGAGGGAGGATTACCGTGTGCCTTATCACTAGTGGCCTTCTATCTCTTCTACAGCTTATTCCCTTAAAAGTTACCTTTAGCTTATATGTTAACCAGAAACTACTGAGTTATGTAATTTTACAGTTAGTAATGAGAAATTGTTTATTTTGTTTTTGCTCAGAAATAACATTATTGGCTTAAGAGTTTAAGGTAGATATTCACAGAGGATTATGATCCAGACTCCATTCATAATCAGGTTTTTGTATGCTTCAGAAATGGATGTCAAGAAATTCATCTCGAGTGCAGCAACGTAAAACTCAAGAGGGAAATCTTAGCATCCCTTTTGAAGATGTACAAGTGCTTGGTTGTGACAGGAGAGACCTGATCAAAATTCTTTGCAGTAAATGGTGCTTTACCTTCTCCATGTATGAACAGTTGCAGAGACAAATAAAGGGAGAGACAGAAAAAGCAAGTGCTGGAGTACTAAATGTTGTACAGCTTTGAAAGATGTAACACACTTACTGATGCCATAGAATTCCTGTACCTCTGTATGTTACATTTCTTATCCATTTCTCAGTTTGTGTTTACGGAATAGCTCACTTTTAAAATAAGGCATAAACACTGTGGGTTGTAGTCCCTCCCAGTCTGCTGTGTTACTGTGTAACTTTAGGCAAGTGATTTAATTCTGCCTTTAGTTTGTATATTGATCTTTAGCAGAGCAGCTATGAGCCTGGCTTTATACATTGTGAACTTTTCTTTTGTTTTATTTTAGAGCCCAGAAACCTAGCTCCTAACTTACAATATTCATGTGAGGTTTTAAGGGCAGAGATGTTTTAATGCCAAGTCTATTTTCATTATATAGTGCTGCTTTATCAGATGTCTATTGGTGTTTGTGCATTGGGCTGTAAAATGTAAAAATAAAATCCAAATAATCATTGTAGAAGTAAAGCAGTATGCACACATTAGTGTTTATAGTAAACGGGGTGAAATAGCCAGGTAATGGGACATTGGAATTGCTGCAGGGGACTCTGGTGCCATATTTTGGTTGTCTGTTCTTCAGTTTGCATTTGAAAGTTGGTATCCTACAATTCCATTGGAGTGGGCGGGGTTACATAATTGTGTATGCAAAGTTTATGTTAATCAGTGTGCAGATTAGTACCTATTTTTCATGGGCCTTGTCCAGATTTTTGATGTTTCCAGGTTGAGAGGTATGATCTGCAAGCTTTTGAAATTATATAAATCATTCCACTTCTATAATCTTACTAAAGACGAAAAAGCAGTACCCTCTGATTTAGTTAATGACAGGAGGATTAGACTTATGAAACAGAAGAAGGGATGGGGTCTAGTCATAGTGAATAGTGCTGATTACTCTAGCAGGATGTTTGATATGGTAAAAATTAGCTCAATATTGCTCACCATAAAATTGATCTCTTATAAGTGGATGTGGTTGAAGAACTAACCATAACACCTGAAACTAAAATATTTTTGAAGATTGATTCACCCCTTATATCAGTGATATTTAGAATTCCCAAGGTCCACAAGAATCACCCCATTGTGGGGGTTCTAAAACCCACCCTCTAATTATATACTTAGGTAAATTAGCTAAAGAATTTTATTATATGGTGAAATATTTCTGAAACTTTCTTAAGAGTATTAGTTAGGACTTGTTTACTGCATATTTAACAGACGTTATTCTATGATTTTTGTTTAATGTTTATTATATGTTTTTCACTATTTTTGCATTGTGTTATTTCATTAAAACTATGCAACAACACATGTTTACTTGTAAATTTACAATTGTATAAATGTATATGAAGCTTTTTTCCCCTGGCCTTCATTTGAAAATGGGCTCTTTTTAGCCCAATGGACTTTCCCGGTGAACAAACTTTAAATAAATAAAATGTTGTGAACCTTCTCAGTTATTTCACATTCAATTTGCTTGGAATGGTTTAGAGAAGCTTTGCTTGACTGTAACTTTTTGACAAACAATGACAGCAATGTTTTAGCTAATTCATGTAAACAATTTTAATCACCAATTTTAGTAATTTGAAGATTTTTTCCAACAAACTAGAGGAATGGCTATGGGAGTGACTTGTAACCCACTACATGCAAATTTGGTGATGTGGTAGTGGGAACCCTTCATTTCTTACTCTATCTATATGTACAGCTTTAGCATTTACCTTAAATTTTTGGAAGATTTTATTTTTGAAAAGACAATAATAATAATTTAAGTAATTTTTGGATTACATCTAGAAAACTTAAGAATTTTCTAAAATTCACCTACAGGCAGGCATTCAGATTTACAAAAATTATGAGATTATGAGACTTATAGTTTTACATCTAACATTTACTGTAAACCTACATTTTAATACCTACCTGCATTTTCTAGCAACTTCCCTCTTAGTCAAAAAAAAAGTATAGTTCAGGGTCAGCTGGTAAGTTTAGGTAGCATTAGTTATGTAGAGGAAACACTTGTCAAAGAGACATACATTAAATGCTAAGTTGTTGCAAAGAGGGAACCTCCAGACATGTTGAACAAAATAAAAAGAAGAAATCTTTTTATCTTTTTTTTTTTAAGAAACACAGAGGATGTTCATCGTGTTACCCTGATGCAGTCATCACACTTGGGTTATCCTGCCATCAGTCGGCCTGAGTTTCAAAGTCTTGGTCCGGCGTCGGTTGCTGTCGCTTCTTCCCTGACGTCAGTGCGTCAGAGGTATATAAGAGGCATCTGATGCCATTTTCTTCAGTCTTTCTTGCCGCGCGGTGCCCGGTCAGCCATCACCTGAGATTTTCGATTCGAATTTCAGTCCAAAGTCTTCAATAAAGCTAAGTACCCCGTTGGGGAACCGTTTCTTGCCTCAGTCCGATGTCAGAAAAAGTTAACAATTGCATTTCTTGTGGGAAGCAAATACCTCATAAGGACTTCCATTCTTATTGTATTCCTTGCCTAGGCCCAGACCACAATGTCACAGGTTGTCAGTTTTGTGCTAGGTTTAATAAACGAACTATCAAACGCCGTTTTGACTTCGCACGACATTACTTTGGTAGGAAATTTAATTATATCATGCCATCGGAGCAGCCAATGACCGGCATGCATAAAAAATGCAAGGATAAGGACAGGCAGCCTAGGAACAAGCCAGACTCTGAGGCCTCTGCTGAGCCTGTCACCAGTTCTCCGGTTTGCAATGAGGCGCCTATGCAGCCCCTGACGACCACAGAATTGGAACCCCAGACAGCTGTGGATTCTCAAGCGGTCTCTACTAGGCCGAAGCAGCCATCTTCATTAGGCCCTTCCGACACCGGAGCAGAAGGAGACCCCGGTGCAGTGGAAACACCTTCGGTTACAGAAGATGTCTTCAGACTGACTACACTCACCATTAAATCTTATGCTAAGCTTAAAACTCCTTTAAAACCAAAAAAGACTGTACATCAGTCTACAGTTCAAGGCCCCATGCCTAAGAAACAGATGCTTAAGATGGCTGAAGATTTGATTACCCTAATCAGGGGTTCCCATCCCCCTCCAGATAAAAGACCAAGACAAGAGGAGGATTATACTTCCTCTGACCAGGTTTCAATTTCCTCAGATTCTTCTGAGGAGCAGGATTACACTTTTCCCCTTTATGAAGACTCTGATGCTGAAGACTCTATTCCCTCAGCATCTCCCCCTGAAGACTACTCCTTTGCGGAAACTTTACATACCATGAGGGTACATTTCCACTGGGAAGGCTAGGATTACTCTGATTCTAAGAAAAGACACCGAGAGTTCCTTTTACTACCCCAGCACAGTCCACTTGCTATCCCTCCAGATGTCCTTCAAGGATGCATCTGCAGTCCTTACATATGGGTTGTCCTGCCTCAGGCAGCCCTTCGGTCGGCCGGATTCCAAAGTCTGGGTCCGGCGTCGGCTGAAGTCGCCCTTTCCCCAACATCAGAGTGCCTGGGGTTTAAAAGCATCAGCCGACGCCATCTTCCTCAGTCTTTCTTGCCGCATAGTGCCCGAAGCAGAAGCAGTTCGCAAGTGCCGGTCGGCCAGCTCCTGTAACTTCAGCTACAGAAGACTTCAAAAGCAAGTACCCCATTGGGGACTCTTTCTTGCCTCAGCCGATGTCAGATCAAACGCTTAAAGTTAATAATTGCTTAACTTGTGGGAAACAAATACCTCATAAGGATTTCCATTCCTACTGCCTCCCCTGCCTAGGCCCAGACCACGATGTCTCGGCCTGTACTGCCTGTGCCTCCTTCAATCGACGCACTCTTAGGCGTCAGGCGGAGTTCGCAGAGGAATTTTTTGGGGCTAGTTACTGTTATAATATGCCATCGGAGACTCCGACTTCTCATTTAACCAAAAAACGGAAGGACAAGTACCAACACACGCGGATCGTGGTTTCAGCTGAAACCACGCCTAGGCCTACCGCGAGTGTCTCGGTCTCGGCTGAAACCGAGTCCTTGGTACTTCCGACCGTGGAAAACGCACAACTGACAACTTCGGCCCCGGAGGCCTCTTCTGAGTCGGTTATAGAATTTCCCTCAGAAACCGGTATTCAGGAAACCTCCAACACCATTCCCCTAGACAAAACTACGCCAGCACGTGGAGCAGCCAGGCCTCCTGCATCCATGTCCATAAAAGCATTCACTAGGGCTAAAGCTGCTAAACAGCCAAAAACTCTGCCTCCCAAGGCTATTCCTCAGGGATCCACTACAGGTTCACAGATTTTAAGTTTAGCTGAGGACCTTATTTCCTTAATTAGGGGCTCTCAGCCTCATCCGGACAGGGACTCTCAACCTCCTCTAGATAAAAGGCCCAGGGTTGAGCCCACTGATCCCCAGTCCTCTGATGAGGCCTCAGATGGCTCTACTCTATCAGACTACCAGGAGGAGGCCTTTACGGCCTACGAGGATTCTGATGCAGAGGAATCTATTCCCTCTGCCTCCCCTCCTGAAGAGCTGCCCTTTGGGGAGACCCTTCACTCCATGAGAGAGCATTTCCAATGGCAGGGCCAGGAATTCTCCGATTCCAGGAAGAGATTAAGGACTTTTTTGCATTTACCTCAGCATAGACCTTTGGCTATTCCTCCTGTTTTAAATGTCATTGATGATGTGTATTCTGAGTCTAGCATTACCCCTGATTCCCTTCCTCCGGCTCCTGTCAAGCCCGATAGGTACTACAGGGTCCCGGACTCACATCATTTCCTTTACAAGGCCCACTCTGCTGACCCAGAAACTATTTCCCAGGGCCCTAAAGGGGTTGCAACAGCCACTACTAAAAATCCACTCCCCTCTGAAAGGGAGTCCAGGGCTTTAGAGAGATGGGGTAAAAAAGTCTATACTTCTTCCACTCTTTCTATGAGGGCATTAAATTGTCAATTCCATATGATACAGTACCAAGAGTATTAGTTTGATGAATTGCATAAAAAACTGTCTTCTCCTGAACCCCTAGATCGCAAGTCACTTCAGGATCTGGTACATAACTCACAACAGGTTAGCAACCATTTCTTGCAGTGTGGTTATGATGCATTGGAAGCTTCATGTAGGTCAGCAATGACAGGTGCAGTCATTCGTAGGCATGCTTGGCTGAAGGAACAAACTCTGCCAGATCATGTTAAAGCAAAGCTTCTGGATGCCCCACTGGAAAAGCAAAAGTTATTTGGCTCCACTGCTCAGGAGGTTTTAAAGAAATTTGAGGAAAAGGCTAAATCTGTACAAACAGTCAAAGATTTTCTCCAGGTCCAACCACCAAGATTCAGCAGAAATTGGCCTTCTAAGAATTGGTCCTTTCCAGACACAGAGAGATTTCAAAGAGGCAAGAACAGACGTGTCAGAGGTAGAGGGCAAGCTAGAGGCTCCTACAGAGGACGTCAATGGCAGCCTCCTAACCAGAGAGGTAGTGCAGGACCTACAACTGCTGCACAAGGACAGACTCAATGACTTCACCTTGACCCCGCCGACCAGGGCTCAATTGGAAGCACCTTTGGGCGAAAAGCTATCTTTATTCTCAAGAAATTGGCACAGTATTACAAGGGACAAATGGACACTGCAAATAATAGACAAAGGATACAGGTTCCATTTTCATACATTACCAAAAAGAAAAGGCATGCCAAACCTGCCACCGAATCAAAGGGCAGAGGCTTTAAAACAAATTGCCAACCTATTGCAAATGAAAGCTATAGAAAAGGTTCCTCTCACAGAACAAGGCCAAGGATTTTATTCCAGACTATTCCTTGTCCCAAGAAAAGAAAGACAATGGAGGCCTATTCTCGACTTGTCCGCACTGAATACTTATCTCATTGTGCCAAAATTCAAAATGCTGACCCTACAGCAACTCCTTCCCATGCTGGGCAAGGGGTCTTGGCTGGTAACTCTAGACCTCAAGGAGGCATACCTGCATGTCCCTATCAGACAAAGTTGCAGAAGACACCTCAGATTTCTTGCAGGTTCAGAGCATTATCAATTCTCAGCATTGCCCTTTGGCTTATCTACTGCTCCCAGAGTATTCATGAAATGCCTGGCATCAGTAATTGCATACTGCAGACTTCAGGGGATTCAAATATATCCATATCTGGACGACTGCCTTATACAAGCGGACAGCCAACAAACTTTGGTAAAACACTTGAATTATGCCATCCGCCTACTTCAGGCCTTGGGATACACAGTCAACATTCACAAATCAAGACTTGTTCCATCCCAAAGAATAACTTTTCTGGGTGTGGAACTGGATACAACCACCCAAATGGCTTTTCTCACAGAAGAAAAGCAAAGACAACTACTGGAGTACTTCGAAAATCTGACAAAACAAACTCAGCTGACTGCAAGGAAAATCCTGCAGGCCCATGGTTACATGGCATTGTGCATTCTTCTGATTCCACAAGCAAGGCTGCATATGAGGAAACTACAATCGTACCTAAGGAGTTTATGGTCTCAGCACAGTCACAGCCTAGAAGCTTTGATACCACTCATTCCATGCCTTCAAAAGGATTTTCTGTGGTGGGCTCAAGCAAGCCAGTCAAACAGGGGTCTGCCCTTCAGCAAAGCAATAACCAGCCAAACCTTACAACGGACGCTTCAGACCATGGATGGGGAGCACACATGGAGGGCAGATGCATCCAAGGATTATGGTCACAGAAAGAATTGCGCATGCACATAAACCAAAAGGAAATGCTGGCAGTGATACTTGCAATCGAGGCCTTCAAACAAATTCTGCATCAAGGCCACCTGCTAATAAGGACAGACAATACCACAGTTATGTGGTACATTAACAAGCAAGGAGGTACCCATTCCTACCCTCTTTGCAGGCTGGCAATGAACCTTTGGGAACTTTCCCTAAAACTCAATATAGAGCTGCAATCCCAGTTTGTGCCAGGAAAAGACAATATACTGGCGGACAGCCTAAGCAGAAATATCATGGATCCACACGAATGGATGCTGCACCCAGACATCTTCCTTCAGATAACACAATCATGGGGGAGGCCCGACATAGATCTTTTTGCCTCCCACCACAACCATCAGCTGAAGAAATTCTGCACAAGGACATACCACCCACAAGTATGGAAAGTGGACACCCTCTCTTTCAGCTGGAATACTCTAACAGTGTATGCATTTCCACCTCTTCCACTAATGACCAAGGTCTTACTGAAAATCAGGACAGAGCAGCCAAAAGTGATTCTGATAGCTCCGAACTGGCCAAGACAGCACTGGTACCCACTCTTAAGGAGCATGTCATGCACGAAACCGTGGCCTCTACCTCAATGGTCACTTCTTCTGACACAGCACAATTACAAAACTCTGCACTCCAGCCTGAAAACCCTGCAGCTGACAGCCTGGAGAATACCCTGACTCCTCACCAGGAAAAGCTATCCAAGAGAGTGAAGGACATCATCATGGAAGCTCGCAGGCCTTCCACAAGAAAGGCATATTCAGCAAAATGGAAAAGATTCCGCACTTGGAGCACCACAAAGGGCCTAGATGTGACAGTGATGAGCATGGCACATATCCTGGAATACTTGGCAGAAATGCTCCACAATGGCCTTTCTTACTCTTCCATAAAAATTCATGCCTCAGCAATTTCAGCAGAATACAATACTGATCCACCTGTCTTCTCTCATCCTCTCTTAAGGCAGTTTCCAAGAGGAATTAAAAACATCAGTCCTCCAAGGAAACCACCAGTGCCTACATGGGACCTTAACTTAATGTTGGAAAAGTTAACTCTACCTCCCTTTGAACCAGCAGCATCTTCAAAACTACAGTTCCTGTCTTGGAAGACTGCCTTCCTTCTGGCCATAACCTCAGCAAGAAGAGTATCTGAATTGCAGGCCCTCATGGCACTACAACCATGTCTTATTTTTCATCAGGACAGAGTCTCTTTGAGAACCAATCCTTCATTCATGCCAAAGGTGGTATCCAGGGTCTCATTGAACTAAGCTATTCACCTGCCTACCTTCTTTCCAAATCCACAAAATAAGGGGGAGAAGCTTCTGCATACCCTGGACATTCACAGACAGTTGCGCTACTACTTGGACAGAACTAAGACTTACAGAAAAACTGACCAGCTGTTTGTAGCATATGCTGCTGGTATACAGGGAAAAGCAATTTCCAAACAGACAATTTCAAAATGGATAGGGAATTGCATTCGATACTGCTACTCTTTTCATGGCAAAACTGTGCTAGCTAACATTAGACCTCATTCCACCAGAGCCACAGCCACCTCCACAGCCTTCTTAAGAGGGGTGGCTACCAAAGACATTTTAGAAGCTGCTACATGGAGCTCCATGCATACATTTTCCAAGCATTACAATTTACCTTTATATTCCAGATCCAGAGCAGGCTTTGCTACGGCAGTCCTGCAGGGCATTTTAGCTACACCATCCTTTTCTTAGATCCTACCACCCCCAGCTTGGCTATGGTATTCTACTCATATGTAAGGACTGCAGATGCATCCTTGAAGGACACAGTACAGTTTTGTACCTACCATAAATGTAGATGTCCGATAGGTATGCATCTGCAGTCAGGTTTACCCTCCCTCCTTCCCCTCTGTGGTATTTTTTGGGTACTTATCCCTCTTATAGCTAGCTGGGGTTATCT
Organism: Protopterus annectens; assembly: GCF_019279795.1. Lineage (NCBI taxonomy): Eukaryota > Metazoa > Chordata > Ceratodontiformes > Protopteridae > Protopterus > Protopterus annectens. Next base: position 816,043,690 of record NC_056746.1, read on the forward strand.
ATTATGGTGTATTTGTTTTATATCACTGTGCATGTTTGGAATTTTTTGCATCTCTCCAAATTTAGCCTTCCTTAGAGGGCACCTGGCATCTGGGGCAAGAAAACTGAGGAAGATGGCGTCGGCTGATGCTTTTATACCCCAGGCTCTGACGCCGGGAAAGGGCGACTTCAGCCGACGCGGACCCAGACTTTGGAATCCGGCCGACCGAAGGGCTGCCTGAGGCAGGACAACCCATATGTAAGGACTGCAGATGCATACCTATCGGACATCTACATTTATGGTAGGTACAAAACTGTACTTTTTAGATATTGTGGATGATGTTTACTTGGAGTCTAGTCTAAATCCAGAATCTCAACCTCCTGCTCCAGCCTAACCAGACAGATACTACAGAGTACCTGACTCACACAAATTCCATTATAAAAGCCATGTGGCTGACCCAGAAACAATTTCCCAGGGTCCCAAGGGGGCTAAAGCTTCTATGGCTAAAAATCCTGTGCCCTCTGAAAGGGATTCCAGAGCCCTAGATAGATGGGGAAAGAAAATATACACCTCAGCAACTCTGGCTATGAGAGCATTAAATTGTCAGTTTCACATGCTGAAATATCAGCAATTCCTAATGTCTCAATTAAAATAAAAAATGAGCACACATACTGAACAGTCTGAATTCAAGGAAATGCAGGATCTGTTGCATGCAGTTGAACAGGTGGGCAAACATACTTTACAATGTGGATTTGATTCATTGGAAGCTTCCTGTAGAGCAGCTGTTACTGGGTCTGTCATATGTAGACATGCTTGGTTAAAAGAACAAACCCTACCTGATCATGTTAAAGCAAAATTATTGGATGCACCTTTACAGCAGGATGTATTATTTGGTGTCAAAGCAGAAGAGGTTTTAAAGGAAATGGAGGATAAGGCAATGTCTATGCAGACGGTCAAGGATTTTTTACAGGTACAACCCCCTTGTTTCAGTACAAATTGGCCAACAAAAATTGGTCCTTTCCAGCTTCTGACAGATCACAGAGGGGCAAATACAGATGCCCAAGGGGCAGAGGTCAGTCACAAGGCCCTTACAAACCTCACCAATGGGGTACTGCTACCCAGAAATGAGGAGAAGACAGGCCCCAAGCTAGCAGAAGACAAACACAATGACTCAATCCTCAAACTACCAAGCAAATCTCTCCTGGCAGCTCCCATGGGAGGAAAATTAGCATTTTTTGCAGACAACTGGCACATCATCACAAAAGACAAATGGGTCCTAAACATTGTCTCACAAGGATACAGATTCCACTTTCATACCTTGCCAAGAATAAAAGGAATGACAAACCTGCCACCAAATCAATGGGCAGAGGCACAAAAACAAATTACAGCTCTCATGGACATGAGAGCCGTTCAACAGGTATCTACACAGGAGCAAGGACAAGGATTTTACTCAAGACTCTTTCTAGTCCCAAGAAAAGACAAAGCATGGAGACCCATTCTGGATCTTTCAATTCTGAACACCTATCTGCAAGTACCAAAATTCACGATGCTAACACTACAGCAGCTTCTTCCCATGCTTGGCAAGAATGCTTGGCTAGTAAAGTTGGACCTCAAGGAGCATACCTGCATGTCCCTATCAGACAAAATTGCAGAAGATACCTCCGCTTCATTGCAGGTTCAACGCATTATTATCAATTCTCTGCACTGCCCTTTGGCTTATCTACTGCACCCAGGGTCTTCACAAAATGCCTGACACCAGTAATTGCATACTGCAGACAAAGAGGAATTCAAATATACCCATACCTGGATGACTGCCTTATTCAAGCAGAAAGCAAGGACATTCTTTTAAAGCATCTGGCATTTGTCAAACACCTTCTAAGTTGCCTAGGGTACACAGTAAACGAAAAGAAATTAAAACTAGTGCCCTCACAAAACATAATATTCCTGGGTGCCAGCTTGAATACAATGGCCCAGATGGCTTATCTCACGCCAGACAAGCAACAACAGCTGACTCAATATTTCAAAATAATGGCAACAAAGACCCAACTCCCTGCAAGAAAAATTCTGCAGGCCTTGGGATTCATGGCATCTTGCATGCTACTAATAACATTTGCAAAACTGCATATGAGAAAATTACAATGGTACCTGAAAAGCGTATGGACTCAGCACAGCCACAGCTTGGAAACAATGATACCACTCATTCCCTGCATTCAACAGGAGTTTCTATGGTGGGCACAGACATGTCACCTCAACAAGGGTCAGCCTTTCACCTTACCCACAGCCAGGCAGACTATGACAACAGATGCATCGGACTATGCCTGAGGAGCACACATGGCAGGACAGTGTATTCAGGGCAAATGGAATACAGATCAAAGGCATCTGCATATCAATCAAAAAGAAATGCTAGCAGTACAGAATGCCCTAACAGCTTTCAAAAACCTCTTACACTCAGGACAACTAATAATAAAGATGGACAATACCACAGTAATGTGGTACATAAACAAGCAAGGGGGCACACATTCCTACCCTCTATGCAGGCAAGCAATGACCTTGTGGAACACAGCACTGCCTTACCAGGTTCAATTACAAGCAGAATTCCTGCCAGGAAAGAAAAACACATTGGCAGACGACCTAAGCAGAAACATCATGGCTCCACATGAGTGGAAACTAGATCCACAAGTATTTGCAATGATAGATAAAAAATGGGGACGCCCAGACATAGATCTGTTTGCCAGCCCCAAAAACTACCAACTTCAAAAGTTTTGCACAAGGACATTCCATCCACAAGCTTGGAAAGTGGACGCCCTCTCATTCAGTTGGAAAATATTAACAGTGTATGCCTTTCCTCCACTGCCTCGGTACTGCTGAAAGTCAGATTAGAGAGGCCACAAATGATACTCATTGCACCAGACTGGCCGCGCCAGCATTGGTATCCAATTCTAAGGAACATGGCCCACGGCCCACCATGGATTTTACCACAAATTCCTCACCTGCTCACCCAGCGAGACAATCAGATTCTACACAGCCAGCTCAAGACTTTAAACCTGGCTATATGGCAAATTACCTAAACAACCAGCCAACACCTCTATCCAAAGCTGTTATAGATGTCATTCTGGAGGCCAGGAGGCCCAGCACCAGGAAAACCTATTCAGACAAATGGAAAATATTTTGAAATCCCCTTGATCCAAACATTCCTCAGATTCTACAATATTTAACTGAGATGTTGCACAAAGGACTTTCCTTTTCATCTATTAAGATCCACGCCTTAGCAATTTCAGCTCATTACAACATGGATCCTCCTTTATTCTCACATCCACTCCTAAGAGAGTACCTCAGAGGGGCTAAGACCATAAGACCACCCAGGAGAGCACCAACACCTACTTGGGATCTCAACTTTGTTCTGGAAAAGCTTACACTGCTGCCCTTTGAACCAGCTTTTTCAGCTGATTTAAAATTTCTTTCATGGAAAACTGCCCTGCTACTAGCAATAACCTCAGCTAGAAGAGTCTCAGAGCTACAGGAACTAATGGCAGTGGAGTCTTTCCTCATTTTTCATCAAGACAGAGTCTCTCTATGAACTAACCCTTCCTTTATGCCAAAGGTGGTATCCAGTGTGGCCCTAAACCAAACCATTCATTTGCCCACCTTTTTCCCCAAATCCCCAGAACAAAGGAGAAAGACTCCTGCACTCTTTGGACATTCACAGGCAATTACGTTACTACTTGGATAAAACTAAGGCTTTCAGAAAATCTGACCAGCTCTTTGTAGCCTATGCTGTAGGATCACAAGGAAAAGCTATCTCAAAACAGACCATTTCTAAATGGATAGGGCATTGCATACGTTTCTGCTACACGCATCATGGGAAACCGGTACCTGCTAACATTAGTTCCCATTCCACCAGGGCTACAGCTACATCAGCAGCCTTTCTCAGGGGAGTGCCAACCAAGGGTATTCTGGAAGCTGCAACTTGGAGTTCAGTGCACACCTTCACCAAACACCATCACTTACCTCTATATTCTAAGACTAGAGCTGGTTTTGCCACTGCAGTTTTGCAGGGCCTACTAGCTTCTTCTAATCCTGTTTAACTCCACCACCCATCCTTAGCTTTGGGATTCAACCCAAGTGTGATGACTGCAGCAGGGTAACATGATGAACATAGTACAGTTTTGTACCTACCATAAATGTAGATGTTCGAGTGTTCACCCTGCTGCAGTCCAGGTTACCCTCCCTCCATCCCCTCTGAACTAGCTGAACTTATCTATGCCACTCTATCCTATACAACCTCTGTGGTGTATTTGCTTGTGACTGAAGGTATTGTTTTATTTATATATATATATATATATATATATATATATATATATATATATATATGTATATTTACCTACCTATTGGGGGCAGCTGACATCTGGGGCAAGAATAACTGAAGAAAATGGTGTCGGATGCCTCTTATATACCCTGGCGCACTGACATCAGGGAAGAAGCGACAGCAACCAACGCCAGACCAAGACTTTGGAACTCAGGCCAACTGCGGGACCGCCTGACAGCAGGATAACCCAAGTGTGATGCCTGCAGCAGGATGAACACTCGAACATCTACATTTATGGTAGGTACAAAACTGTACTTTACTTTCCTTCTGAATAAAGGTATTTACTATACTAATGCTCCTCTAAGAGAGAACCATGGATTTGAAAGGGCCATAATTTTAAAATGTTGAGTACAAATCCATACTGCAAAAAATCCCTTTCAGCAAAACTGGAAAATTGCCTAGTATTTTAAATAATTATCACAGGTTATGTGTGAGGATCCATGTTTCAAATGCAAAAGAGTAGAGATACCAAAGGAAGACTTGAAACAACAAATCTAAATCTTGACAATACATATCATCATCACAAAAGAACTGTGAAATGTGAGACATGCTGCTAGTGCAATTTTATTTATGCATTGCATTTAATGGGTGTGGAACATGCATTTAAATGTCAAAACATGCATAATTGTCACTCAGGAGTAATATGTTTGACCTTCTGGTATTTTGCATTTTTTTATATAGGCAGAACTGAGCATACTTTATATAGAAGTATTTATGAGCAAAATTATGACATTGCTAAAAATGACAATATTGTATTATTTAAACATGCCCTCAGTTGTTAGCAGCACAAGAAATTTTATTTACTATTCCCCACAATCCCTGTGGAGGCCTGTGGGAGTTGCAGGTTGAACACCATGAGCTCATCTGGCAAATTTGGTTACCCTCATGTGATAGGTCTTAAGCCATATCCATTTGTTAAAATGCATGCTCCTAAGTTATAAATAAGTTTCAACAGCAATATTAAGGGAGAAGTTTGCATAACATCCCATAATATATTAATATGTTTGCCCTATTTATAAGAATTCATGTTATTTAACTATTGTATGTATCTAGTACTGTTCCATTTTTCTGCACTTCACTTTAAAATCTGTTTGTTTAAGCTGATCCTGAGATGAATGCTTCAATATGTAAATGATTATCTGTTTTACATTTATTGTTCTGATGAAGTCCTTATTCAGTATGGGCAAAAGTGCTACACATCTTTTTATTAAATTCATGACTGTTATACTCCTGTATTTTTTCTTTCACCTGAATTCAGCCAAACTTAGTGCACTAGTGCTGTGCAGTGGTTGATTTGCACTGTGATCAAGTCTTATTGTATCTGACCCAATATGCACATGATTAAAGAGTTCCTTTAGTGGGAGTGCAGAGCAGATCTCCTGGGAGACCTGCAGTGACTTATATTGGTAACAGACAGGTGGCAGCAGGAATTTAACATGAAAAGTTTAAGATTATGCATGTTGAAAGGATAATATCATGGGAATCATAACCTCTTCCTAGGAAGGCCATATCAGGGCAGAATACAAAAAAGATTTAAAGAAACCACCAACAAGATGAATCATAATATCCACTATGAAAAAGACAGAAGAAAATGCCAACAAGCTGTTGAAATGAATAATATGAAAGGTGAATTTCAGAGATGTTGGGTTCACTCGTGAATTTCACAGGTCACTAGTAACATTGCCTTCAATTTCTGGCATCCTTGTGGACAGGAATAGGCTGATAAAAAGCAAAGGGAATGGAATGGCTCAAGTACAAAAAGTTACTAGCACGTTGCTCATATTCACTAGAAGACACATGACAAGGACAATAACTCTGGACATATTATTTCTTCCAGGGCAAGGGAGACAGAGGAATAACAGAAAGAGGAAATGTGAACATGGTGTAGCAGTCAAAAGAAGGGTAATTTAACACAGGTCATGAGAAATATTATTTAACAGAGATGGAGGAAGACATAGAGTAAAGATACCTAATTACAATTGTTAAGTGCTGAAGTTTCACAATAAGAAACAAGCATTTTTTACATTTTTTTTCTTCCATACCCAAATTTATGTGACCATAGAGATGGCTATGTGCATTAAGAGGGCGCAATGCTGGAAAGCTCCAAACATGGTGAAGTTATGGAGTGCAACACCCCCCCCCCCCCAAAAAAAAAAACTTTTAAAATGTTTTGTTTTGTCATTTTGAAGTCACAACCTTTATCTGACATAATATTGATATATAATGGGCACTGGAATAGAATGCCTGTGGCAAAGGTAAAATGCTTGCAAATGGAAAAATCCACCATCTCATTCCACCAGAGCCACAGCCACCTCCACAGCCTTCTTAAGAGGGGTGGCTACCAAAGACATTTTAGAAGCTGCTACATGGAGCTCCATGCATACATTTTCCAAGCATTACAATTTACCTTTATATTCCAGATCCAGAGCAGGCTTTGCTACGGCAGTCCTGCAGGGCATTTTAGCTACACCATCCTTTTCTTAGATCCTACCACCCCCAGCTTGGCTATGGTATTCTACTCATATGTAAGGACTGCAGATGCATCCTTGAAGGACACAGTACAGTTTTGTACCTACCATAAATGTAGATGTCCGATAGGTATGCATCTGCAGTCAGGTTTACCCTCCCTCCTTCCCCTCTGTGGTATTTTTTGGGTACTTATCCCTCTTATAGCTAGCTGGGGTTATCTATTATGGTGTATTTGTTTTATATCACTGTGCATGTTTGGAATTTTTTGCATCTCTCCAAATTTAGCCTTCCTTAGAGGGCACCTGGCATCTGGGGCAAGAAAAACTGAGGAAGATGGCGTCGGCTGATGCTTTTATACCCCAGGCGCTCTGACGTCGGGGAAAGGGCGACTTCAGCCGACGCCGGACCCAGACTTTGGAATCCGGCCGACCGAAGGGCTGCCTGAGGCAGGACAACCCATATGTAAGGACTGCAGATGCATACCTATCGGACATCTACATTTATGGTAGGTACAAAACTGTACTTTTTAGATATTGTGGATGATGTTTACTTGGAGTCTAGTCTAAATCCAGAATCTCAACCTCCTGCTCCAGCCTAACCAGACAGATACTACAGAGTACCTGACTCACACAAATTCCATTATAAAAGCCATGTGGCTGACCCAGAAACAATTTCCCAGGGTCCCAAGGGGGCTAAAGCTTCTATGGCTAAAAATCCTGTGCCCTCTGAAAGGGATTCCAGAGCCCTAGATAGATGGGGAAAGAAAATATACACCTCAGCAACTCTGGCTATGAGAGCATTAAATTGTCAGTTTCACATGCTGAAATATCAGCAATTCCTAATGTCTCAATTAAAATAAAAAATGAGCACACATACTGAACAGTCTGAATTCAAGGAAATGCAGGATCTGTTGCATGCAGTTGAACAGGTGGGCAAACATACTTTACAATGTGGATTTGATTCATTGGAAGCTTCCTGTAGAGCAGCTGTTACTGGGTCTGTCATATGTAGACATGCTTGGTTAAAAGAACAAACCCTACCTGATCATGTTAAAGCAAAATTATTGGATGCACCTTTACAGCAGGATGTATTATTTGGTGTCAAAGCAGAAGAGGTTTTAAAGGAAATGGAGGATAAGGCAATGTCTATGCAGACGGTCAAGGATTTTTTACAGGTACAACCCCCTTGTTTCAGTACAAATTGGCCAACAAAAAATTGGTCCTTTCCAGCTTCTGACAGATCACAGAGGGGCAAATACAGATGCCCAAGGGGCAGAGGTCAGTCACAAGGCCCTTACAAACCTCACCAATGGGGTACTGCTACCCAGAAATGAGGAGAAGACAGGCCCCAAGCTAGCAGAAGACAAACACAATGACTCAATCCTCAAACTACCAAGCAAATCTCTCCTGGCAGCTCCCATGGGAGGAAAATTAGCATTTTTTGCAGACAACTGGCACATCATCACAAAAGACAAATGGGTCCTAAACATTGTCTCACAAGGATACAGATTCCACTTTCATACCTTGCCAAGAATAAAAGGAATGACAAACCTGCCACCAAATCAATGGGCAGAGGCACAAAAACAAATTACAGCTCTCATGGACATGAGAGCCGTTCAACAGGTATCTACACAGGAGCAAGGACAAGGATTTTACTCAAGACTCTTTCTAGTCCCAAGAAAAGACAAAGCATGGAGACCCATTCTGGATCTTTCAATTCTGAACACCTATCTGCAAGTACCAAAATTCACGATGCTAACACTACAGCAGCTTCTTCCCATGCTTGGCAAGAATGCTTGGCTAGTAAAGTTGGACCTCAAGGAGCATACCTGCATGTCCCTATCAGACAAAATTGCAGAAGATACCTCCGCTTCATTGCAGGTTCAACGCATTATCAATTCTCTGCACTGCCCTTTGGCTTATCTACTGCACCCAGGGTCTTCACAAAATGCCTGACACCAGTAATTGCATACTGCAGACAAAGAGGAATTCAAATATACCCATACCTGGATGACTGCCTTATTCAAGCAGAAAGCAAGGACATTCTTTTAAAGCATCTGGCATTTGTCAAACACCTTCTAAGTTGCCTAGGGTACACAGTAAACGAAAAGAAATTAAAACTAGTGCCCTCACAAAACATAATATTCCTGGGTGCCAGCTTGAATACAATGGCCCAGATGGCTTATCTCACGCCAGACAAGCAACAACAGCTGACTCAATATTTCAAAATAATGGCAACAAAGACCCAACTCCCTGCAAGAAAAATTCTGCAGGCCTTGGGATTCATGGCATCTTGCATGCTACTAATAACATTTGCAAAACTGCATATGAGAAAATTACAATGGTACCTGAAAAGCGTATGGACTCAGCACAGCCACAGCTTGGAAACAATGATACCACTCATTCCCTGCATTCAACAGGAGTTTCTATGGTGGGCACAGACATGTCACCTCAACAAGGGTCAGCCTTTCACCTTACCCACAGCCAGGCAGACTATGACAACAGATGCATCGGACTATGCCTGAGGAGCACACATGGCAGGACAGTGTATTCAGGGCAAATGGAATACAGATCAAAGGCATCTGCATATCAATCAAAAAGAAATGCTAGCAGTACAGAATGCCCTAACAGCTTTCAAAAACCTCTTACACTCAGGACAACTAATAATAAAGATGGACAATACCACAGTAATGTGGTACATAAACAAGCAAGGGGGCACACATTCCTACCCTCTATGCAGGCAAGCAATGACCTTGTGGAACACAGCACTGCCTTACCAGGTTCAATTACAAGCAGAATTCCTGCCAGGAAAGAAAAACACATTGGCAGACGACCTAAGCAGAAACATCATGGCTCCACATGAGTGGAAACTAGATCCACAAGTATTTGCAATGATAGATAAAAAATGGGGACGCCCAGACATAGATCTGTTTGCCAGCCCCAAAAACTACCAACTTCAAAAGTTTTGCACAAGGACATTCCATCCACAAGCTTGGAAAGTGGACGCCCTCTCATTCAGTTGGAAAATATTAACAGTGTATGCCTTTCCTCCACTGCCTCGGTACTGCTGAAAGTCAGATTAGAGAGGCCACAAATGATACTCATTGCACCAGACTGGCCGCGCCAGCATTGGTATCCAATTCTAAGGAACATGGCCCACGGCCCACCATGGATTTTACCACAAATTCCTCACCTGCTCACCCAGCGAGACAATCAGATTCTACACAGCCAGCTCAAGACTTTAAACCTGGCTATATGGCAAATTACCTAAACAACCAGCCAACACCTCTATCCAAAGCTGTTATAGATGTCATTCTGGAGGCCAGGAGGCCCAGCACCAGGAAAACCTATTCAGACAAATGGAAAATATTTTGAAATCCCCTTGATCCAAACATTCCTCAGATTCTACAATATTTAACTGAGATGTTGCACAAAGGACTTTCCTTTTCATCTATTAAGATCCACGCCTTAGCAATTTCAGCTCATTACAACATGGATCCTCCTTTATTCTCACATCCACTCCTAAGAGAGTACCTCAGAGGGGCTAAGACCATAAGACCACCCAGGAGAGCACCAACACCTACTTGGGATCTCAACTTTGTTCTGGAAAAGCTTACACTGCTGCCCTTTGAACCAGCTTTTTCAGCTGATTTAAAATTTCTTTCATGGAAAACTGCCCTGCTACTAGCAATAACCTCAGCTAGAAGAGTCTCAGAGCTACAGGAACTAATGGCAGTGGAGTCTTTCCTCATTTTCATCAAGACAGAGTCTCTATGAACTAACCCTTCCTTTATGCCAAAGGTGGTATCCAGTGTGGCCCTAAACCAAACCATTCATTTGCCCACCTTTTTCCCCAAATCCCCAGAACAAAGGAGAAAGACTCCTGCACTCTTTGGACATTCACAGGCAATTACGTTACTACTTGGATAAAACTAAGGCTTTCAGAAAATCTGACCAGCTCTTTGTAGCCTATGCTGTAGGATCACAAGGAAAAGCTATCTCAAAACAGACCATTTCTAAATGGATAGGGCATTGCATACGTTTCTGCTACACGCATCATGGGAAACCGTACCTGCTAACATTAGTTCCCATTCCACCAGGGCTACAGCTACATCAGCAGCCTTTCTCAGGGAGTGCCAACCAAGGGTATTCTGGAAGCTGCAACTTGGAGTTCAGTGCACACCTTCACCAAACACCATCACTTACCTCTATATTCTAAGACTAGAGCTGGTTTTGCCACTGCAGTTTTGCAGGGCCTACTAGCTTCTTCTAATCCTGTTTAACTCCACCACCCATCCTTAGCTTTGGGATTCAACCCAAGTGTGATGACTGCAGCAGGGTAACATGATGAACATAGTACAGTTTTGTACCTACCATAAATGTAGATGTTCGAGTGTTCACCCTGCTGCAGTCCAGGTTACCCTCCCTCCATCCCCTCTGAACTAGCTGAACTTATCTATGCCACTCTATCCTATACAACCTCTGTGGTGTATTTGCTTGTGACTGAAGGTATTGTTTTATTTATATATATATATATATATATATATATATATATATATATATATATATATATATATTGCCTACCTATTGGGGGCACCTGACATCTGGGGCAAGAAAAACTGAAGAAAATGGTGTCGGATGCCTCTTATATACCCCTGGCGCACTGACATCAGGGAAGAAGCGACAGCAACCAACGCCAGACCAAGACTTTGGAACTCAGGCCAACTGCGGGACCGCCTGACAGCAGGATAACCCAAGTGTGATGCCTGCAGCAGGATGAACACTCGAACATCTACATTTATGGTAGGTACAAAACTGTACTTTACTTTCCTTCTGAATAAAGGTATTTACTATACTAATGCTCCTCTAAGAGAGAACCATGGATTTGAAAGGGCCATAATTTTAAAATGTTGAGTACAAATCCATACTGCAAAAAATCCCTTTCAGCAAAACTGGAAAATTGCCTAGTATTTTAAATAATTATCACAGGTTATGTGTGAGGATCCATGTTTCAAATGCAAAAGAGTAGAGATACCAAAGGAAGACTTGAAACAACAAATCTAAATCTTGACAATACATATCATCATCACAAAAGAACTGTGAAATGTGAGACATGCTGCTAGTGCAATTTTATTTATGCATTGCATTTAATGGGTGTGGAACATGCATTTAAATGTCAAAACATGCATAATTGTCACTCAGGAGTAATATGTTTGACCTTCTGGTATTTTTGCATTTTTTTATATAGGCAGAACTGAGCATACTTTATATAGAAGTATTTATGAGCAAAATTATGACATTGCTAAAAATGACAATATTGTATTATTTAAACATGCCCTCAGTTGTTAGCAGCACAAGAAATTTTTATTTACTATTCCCCACAATCCCTGTGGAGGCCTGTGGGAGTTGCAGGTTGAACACCATGAGCTCATCTGGCAAATTTGGTTACCCTCATGTGATAGGTCTTAAGCCATATCCATTTGTTAAAATGCATGCTCCTAAGTTATAAATAAGTTTCAACAGCAATATTAAGGGAGAAGTTTGCATAACATCCCATAATATATTAATATGTTTGCCCTATTTATAAGAATTCATGTTATTTAACTATTGTATGTATCTAGTACTGTTCCATTTTTCTGCACTTCACTTTAAAATCTGTTTGTTTAAGCTGATCCTGAGATGAATGCTTCAATATGTAAATGATTATCTGTTTTACATTTATTGTTCTGATGAAGTCCTTATTCAGTATGGGCAAAAGTGCTACACATCTTTTTATTAAATTCATGACTGTTATACTCCTGTATTTTTTCTTTCACCTGAATTCAGCCAAACTTAGTGCACTAGTGCTGTGCAGTGGTTGATTTGCACTGTGATCAAGTCTTATTGTATCTGACCCAATATGCACATGATTAAAGAGTTCCTTTAGTGGGAGTGCAGAGCAGATCTCCTGGGAGACCTGCAGTGACTTATATTGGTAACAGACAGGTGGCAGCAGGAATTTAACATGAAAAGTTTAAGATTATGCATGTTGAAAGGATAATATCATGGGAATCATAACCTCTTCCTAGGAAGGCCATATCAGGGCAGAATACAAAAAAGATTTAAAGAAACCACCAACAAGATGAATCATAATATCCACTATGAAAAAGACAGAAGAAAATGCCAACAAGCTGTTGAAATGAATAATATGAAAGGTGAATTTCAGAGATGTTGGGTTCACTCGTGAATTTCACAGGTCACTAGTAACATTGCCTTCAATTTCTGGCATCCTTGTGGACAGGAATAGGCTGATAAAAAGCAAAGGGAATGGAATGGCTCAAGTACAAAAAGTTACTAGCACGTTGCTCATATTCACTAGAAGACACATGACAAGGACAATAACTCTGGACATATTATTTCTTCCAGGGCAAGGGAGACAGAGGAATAACAGAAAGAGGAAATGTGAACATGGTGTAGCAGTCAAAAGAAGGGTAATTTAACACAGGTCATGAGAAATATTATTTAACAGAGATGGAGGAAGACATAGAGTAAAGATACCTAATTACAATTGTTAAGTGCTGAAGTTTCACAATAAGAAACAAGCATTTTTTACATTTTTTTTCTTCCATACCCAAATTTATGTGACCATAGAGATGGCTATGTGCATTAAGAGGGCGCAATGCTGGAAAGCTCCAAACATGGTGAAGTTATGGAGTGCAACACCCCCCCCCCCCCAAAAAAAAAAACTTTTAAAATGTTTTGTTTTGTCATTTTGAAGTCACAACCTTTATCTGACATAATATTGATATATAATGGGCACTGGAATAGAATGCCTGTGGCAAAGGTAAAATGCTTGCAAATGGAAAAATCTAAAAGTTCCATTACCACTTAGAACAAAACATGAAAAGTGTGGAGCCTAGTGTGGGGGAGAAGCAGCTGCATGAGGGCTGGCTGCAATACTTAGGTAAACTCAAACCTTAGATGGCTGTAGGCAATGATTGCAAATACCAGGATTTCAAATTCTGTCCAACTGACTTAAGGACATAATTCAAATCCTGCAGTCACATGGAGAATAAACATGTCCTCTTTTCTACAATAATCATCTATGAGGTTCCTGAAATTAAGCAAAAATGGAATTTCCTCTGTAGGTATTTACTTTAGAAAGAGCCTATTTTCAATCTTGTCGATTATTGTGAAAGTATCCATTACACGGTGTGTGTGTACTAGCATCACACGTTTTCAGTTTGCAATAGTGTATATCTGCATTTAAATACAAGTGTGAGATGTGCTACATGACAATTTTACAGTTCACTGAGGAACAAAATATTTCAGCTTATTATAATAAGATAAAGTGTTATAGTTTGTTAAAAAAATTATCTACATTTTTGTAGCTATGGCAGTCAAGTAATATATTTAATAGTAATGTTTTTACATGTGCTATGAAATACATTTAAACTGAGAAAAGGCTACATCATAGCATAGAAATGTCTTCTGTATGACAAAAAATCTCAATAAAATGAATGGTTTACTCAACCATATTTTAATTTGCAATAATTAAGCCAGAAAAGATTGAACAAATAACATCTGTGCATTTCTTAACAATCAAATGTGGAACAATGCCGAAGAGAAAACTGACAGTATAGCACTGTACTGAGAAATCTAGTCCGGTCTAAATGTTTATTTACTCTTTGTTAATCAGGTTAGTCTAACTTGGCCCTTTTCACTAGAGACCAGTCATACATGCAGAAGTCAACAGTCCTGAAAAAGAATAAGTTACTTCCAAGAAAGTTACAAATTAGTTAGCCAAGTGCTTTCTTCCTGTATGGGACTTCATCAGAACTTACAGGAATGCTGATCAAATGTTTTATATAATCTTGAAAGGTAACATGATTTTATCAAGTCACATGAGAAGCTGTTTATGAACAACTTTTTAATATTAGAAAACAGAATTAGACAATTAATTAACAAAAACAGTAGCTATATTGGAGATTCAAGTATCCATGCATCCTTCCATCCACAACACCTTTTTCACATTTTTGCACATGTGGTCTGGGTGCCACTTCAACAGTGACAAACATCTAGAGTCAAGGTTTATATCACCACATGGCTAGCCCTGCTGCATGTATAAATAGCATTAAAATGAATGAAATTCTTTAAGAAATAAAAAAAACAATAAATGTATAAATTCTAAAAAAAAATATTCATGAATCACACAGTTAGGATCAAGCTTGTTAAAATATATTTAAAAAGACACAGATTATATTTAATATTGCCTGTGAGGTATGCCACTGTAATTTGACAGCATACATCTTAAGTACACTGGTGATGCTTGTGGTTTCATTTATGCCTGGCGAATCTATCCATCCATCCATCCTCAGCCCCTTTTCCCATTTTGCACATGGGGTCAGGGTGTCACTTCAGCAGTGATAATCATCTTGAGCCAAGGTTTACACTGTGGGGTGGCTAGCCCTGCCACAGTAGCTCATGTGTATCACTCACTCACACAATCAGTCTCACCTATGGCCAGTTTAGAGTGTTCAAGCCACCTACTGCATGTCTTTGGAATGTTGGAGGAAACCAGAGCAGGTACCTGGAGGAAACCCATATAACCACAGGGAGAGCATCCAGACTCCGCACAGAAGGCATCGCAGGCGAGAATCGAACAGGAGAACCTCTTGCTGTGAGGTGACAATTTATTTTTATTTTATTTTTTATTTATTTATTTAAATTTATTGACCGGGAGTGTCCGACTGGACATGGGTCCATTTTCAGCGGAGGCCCGGGGAGAAAAACTCCACAGTAAAATAAACAGACAGTAGTTACATTGGATTACATAGTGATTAACAATTTAACATAGAAATTACTTACAACATATTTACAGATGAAGAACATAGTACATCAGTAGACAACTAGAATCTTTATCTATGAAGTACATAACAGGCATTAACAAATGTAACAATGAGAAGTTCCTGCTGTATAATAAGTACTAGGCTTATGAGCATCTGAGCTTGCTATCATCAAGGTAGTTAGTGGAGGTGAAAGAAAGGTAGTAGTTGGATGGGGTGGATGATATTAGAGTGGGAGTTGCAAGGGCATAGCCAGCATGTTTTTAGGTGCGCTTTTAATAAAGTTTTGAAGTTGGTGCATGATGGTACGGAGGTAATTGTGGGTGGGAGTGAGTTCCATAATTTGGCTATGGCGCAAGAGAATAGTGCTTTACCAGCAGAGTTATTGGCTTTAGTGATCTACAAGTGATTTTTGTTGCTGGATCTTAGTGGTCTGGTGGTGCGATAGGGTTGGAGTAGATTCTGGAGGGATGGGACATTTAGTGGATGGTTTACTAGTTTGTGGGCGAGTGAGAGTTGATACCACTGAAGGAGGTGAGGGAGTTCAAGCCAACCCAGTTCAGCAAGTGAGAGACAGTGGTGACTACGGTAGGATGCCCCTGTGGCGAATTTTGCGATTTTGTTGTAGCAGGTCTCTAGCTTGTTTAGATCACATTGCCTTAGGTTGGTATATACTGGAGAGGCATAAAGTAGGGTGGAGATAAGGTGGGAATTTGCTATTGAAATCTTTGCTGCTTTGGTGAGAAATTGTTTATTTCTGTATAGTGCTCCTAGTTTTTTGTGGACTTTTTTTATGGTCATGGATATGTGAATGTCAAATTTTAGTTTATTGTCTATTTCCACTCCTAGCAATTTGGTGTGTTCAGTTGGGTATATAGTGGTGTTGTCTTTTGCTGTGATGTTAAAGTGAGAGTTGTTTTGAGTATGTTTGGTGGGTTGGAAGATGAGTAGTTTAGTTTTGTTTGGGTTGAGTATTAATTGGGCATCGGATAACCATGTTTCAACAGAGGAAAAGGCTTCCTGTGTGACTTTTTGCAGTTTGGGTAGGGACTGGGCTGAGCAGATGATGGTAGAGTCATCTGCGTATTGGATGAGTGTGCCATGTTTGGTGGCAGAGGCTAGATTATTGGTGTAAACAGAGAAAAGTAGGGGTCCAAGGATGGATCCTTGGGGAACCCCTATGGAGACAGGTAGTTGGGGAGATATGTCATTCTGCCATACAACGGATTGTTGGCGGTCAGACAGGTAACTCTGAAACCAGTTGGTGACTGATTGTGAGAAAGATAGGTTATTGAGGACAGAGATAAGTTGTTTGTGTGGGACCATGTCAAATGCTTTAGATAGGTCTAGGAAAGTAGCAGAGGAGAGATAGCCATTGTTTTTACGCTGAAGGATAGTGTTAGTAAAGGAGAGTAAGGCAGTGGTGGTGCTATGGTTTGGTCGGAAACCATGCTGAGTACTGGAAAGAAGGTTGTTAGTAAGGAGGTAGTGTGAGACCTGAGAGTGTATGCATCTCTCTAGTATTTTGGAGAGTGGAGAGAGAATAGCTATGGGGCGGTAATTGGTTAGTTCTTCAGAGGGTCCGCCTTTGTGGAGGGGAATTATATGTGAGACTTTCCACAATGTGGGAATGTAACTTTCTGACAGAGATCGGTTAATCAAGATGGATACTGGGTAGGCCAGAGCATCAGCTGCGATTTGTAGGTACTCACTTGGGAGGTTGTCTGCTGCTAATTTGGTGGGTTTAAGTTTAGTTAAGAGTTTTTTTATGTTGGAGGTAGGTACAGGAGAAAAAGGGAAGGCAGTGGGGAGATTACTAGTTGAAGGTGTGGGTTGGAGGGGAGGGGGGTTGTGTTGTTTAGCTAGTGATAGTATGGTTTCGGTGAAGTGTGTGTTGAATGAGGTAGCAATATTTTCTGAGGAGTGAGGGATGTTAGGAGGAGGGGTACTGACTTTACCTGGGTGGAGGATGGTGTTTATGGAGGACCAGAATTGTTTGGGGTTGTGTTGTGAGGAGTCTAGGGCAGACTGGTAGTATTGGAATTTGTCCTGTTTTATTAGCTTTTTGACTCTATTGCGTAGTTCTAGGAATTTCTGTCTAGCTAAGGGGGTTTTGGTTTTGCGCCAGTGCTCCCAGGCTTTATCCCTGTTTTTCATTTCTGACTTAGTGGTTTTCTGTAGCCATGGGGAGGGTTGTGCTTTGGTTCTGGAAAATCTTATGGGGGCATGGTAATTAAGGATGTTCAGGAAGGTAGTATTAAAAGATTCAACTGCGTCATCTAGACTGAGGTACTTTAGAGCATTCCAGTTACATTCTTTGAGGGATGAGATGAATGTGAGTGGGTTAAAGTTTATTTTTTTACGTATTTGACGATAGATGACAGGTTTAGCTTGGTACAGGTATTTTTTGAGTAGGAATGTTGGGGAGTGATCACTGAGGCTATCTGATAAGCAGCCTGTTATATATGACTGGGGGTTCTTACTGACTAGTATCCAATCCAGGGTAGAGTGCTTGCTGGAGTTTTTATTTATCCTTGTTGGTGACTGGACTAGTTGGGTGAAGCCATCAAGGTGTACATGATGGGTTGGATTGTTGCCAGAACAGGAGTGCCAGTCAATATTGAAATCACCTAAGATGATAGTTTCTTGGGGGAGATGGTGGGTAGACCAGCTGAGGAGGTTTTCTAGTGGAGGGATGTTTTGGCCAGGTGGGAAGTAGCATCCAATTATGTTGATGGTTTTGTTGCTAATGCTAACAATGCTAATTGCTGCACCACTGCAGCCACCCTATTGTCTGGTGAATCACCAGTGTTTAACTGTAACTGCCAGAGTAATTCACATACCTCTAGTTTTAACTCGGGAAAGAATTCAGTTGGCCGTTTCTGTGACTTCGCCATTCTTAGTGCTATGGTGGAAAGTTACGGGTTGGGTTCAGGTAAGTGTGCGATTGTTTGTACATTAGGGTTAGGGGCGGGTTAAGTTAGTTAGGGTTAGGGCGCGGGTTAGGCATGTCTGCGATAGTGACAGACTTTAGGGTTAGGGTTTGGGTTAAGGTAAGTGGGTAGATAGTAGTGTATGTTTAGTTTAGTGTAGCGTTAGATGTAGGAATTTAAGTGTATGTGTGTGGTTGCTGTTTGTTTGATGTGCTTGTGTTGTGTGTATGTGTTTTGGAGCAGCGAATTTTTTCCATGGGAAAAAATTTGCTGTACTGAATGTTCAGTATTTTCATGCGTAGATGTTTTGGGGCAGATGAAATAGCATTCACTATTTTCATCTTTCAATAACGTGATATAAACACCTCAGCCCTGTGTTGGGGGTTCTCCCCATTGCACCTCAAACTTATTATACTGAGTTGTAATGTCATTCTGGCTTATATAGTAGCAAAGCTAAAACTGCAGTGACTTCATTCAGAAGTCAGCAATTTGTCTGCTTATATATTATTGCACATTATACCATGACCCCCCATTAATATTCCAAAACGTGTATGCTGATTGCCCAGCGTGCACGTTGTAAATCGACTTATACTAATGGAAAAAGGTCCGGTCGCCCGGACTTTTTCCATTAGTATAAGTCTCTTAAACACTGTCTCGCTATGTTAAAAGAGTTTAACATAGTGACACAGGTTTTAAAAAAGCAACGGAGATCTCCGTTGCTTTTTTTAAAGCTGTCTCGCTATGTTAAACTCCTTTAACATAGCGACACAGTGTGTAAAAAGCAACGGAGATCTTGCTTTCTCCGTTGCTTTTTTTAAAACCTGTCTCGCTATGTTAAATGGGTTTACCATAGCGAGACAGCTTTAAAATAAACAACGGACATCTCCGTTGCTTATTTTAAAGCTGTCTCGCTATGTTAAACCCATTTAACATAGCGAAACAGTAAAAAGCAATGGAGATCTTGCTTTCTCCGTTGCTTTTGGCCACAGCTCTGATGTACTGCGTAGGCATGCAGTACATCAGAACTGCCACGGATACCAGACAGCTGCGGAAGGGCAGCAAAGAGGCATTATACAATGCCATTATTTAAGAAAAGTAATTATTTCTTTTCTTAAATAATGTCATAGTATAATAGCAATAACCCACTTCTGGGTGTGGGTAATGCGGCCTTTACCCACGGTTGTCTTTGTTTGGTCACTCGGGCTTCGCCCTCGGGACCAAACCACGCCAACCGTGGGTAAATCCTGCATTACCCACACCCAGAAGTGGGTTATTGCTATAGTAATCTATCATAGAAATGTTTAAATCCCTGAAATATTATTTGGTTCTTTAAAGAATGTCTTTGTTCAGTGTGGCTGCATCTGATAGAATTGTAAAGATTTATGTTCATTTATTTTTTCTAGTATAATTGATTGTGTGCTGTCAGACAAAAAGACAAAACAATAAAAAAAGCAGTTATTAGGTGTTTGAAAAACACTCCATATTTAAAAAAAAAACGCATATGTCCAGGACAAAATCTTTGGATGCTTTTTTTTTTTTTTTTTTTTTTTAAGAAACATGTTTTAGGAAATCTATTTTAATAGCTTTGCAAACAGGTCTTCAATATGATATGTGATCCATTAAACTAACTATGTTAAATTGCGTTTATATCATATTATCAAAAGATGAAAATAGCGAACGCTATTTCATCGGCCCCAAAACATCTAAACATGAAAATATCGAACATTCAGAACAGCAAATTTTTTCCAATGGAAAATATTTGCTGCTCGAAACACATACACACAACACAAGCACATCATACAAACAGCAACCACACACATACACTTAAATTCCTGCATCTAATGCTAGACTAAACTAAACATGCACTT
Source organism: Protopterus annectens (assembly GCF_019279795.1). Classification (NCBI taxonomy): domain Eukaryota; kingdom Metazoa; phylum Chordata; order Ceratodontiformes; family Protopteridae; genus Protopterus; species Protopterus annectens. The sequence continues at coordinate 816,064,129 of NC_056746.1, forward strand.
CTATCTACCCACTTACCTTAACCCAAACCCTAACCCTAAGGTCCATCACTATCACACACTCACCTAACCCACGCCCTAACACTAATTCACTTAAACCACCCCTAACCCTAACGTCTGTCACTATCGCACACATGCCTAACCCGAGCCCTAACCCTAACTAACTTAACCCGCCCCTAACCCTAACGTACAAACAATCGCACACTTACCTGAACCCAACCTGTAACGTTCCACCACAGCGCTAAGAATAGCGAAGCCACAGAAACGGCCAACCAAATTCTTTCCCGAGGAAAGAATTTGCTGTTCTTCAGCTTCGCTGTTGTTAGCCTAAGCTGAATAGTGTTCTGTATCAGAACATTGGAAGTTTTAATACATCGATGTTCTGATATAGACCCGTTAAATTATGAAAAGAAAAAAATTATTAATTTTATAGTCAGGCAATACTTCAGTGAATGCTCCACTCCAAGGACTGCCTTCAGTTGCATTGGTGACTATCCCTGTCATTTTGTTGCCAATATGGGTATGTTAGCCATAACTGAGTAAGACATCAGCTGATGCTTACATTTTTGAAAGGTTGTCATAGCATCAGGAGATACTCACTTTGCAAGAAGGTCATCATAGTGTCTGGTGATAATTCACTTGGTGGGAGAATTGTTATAGCATCCACTGATGTTCACTTTGTATGGGAGTTGTAATAGTGTAGGTTGATGCACATTTTGTAGGACACTTTTCATAGCTTCAGGAGATGCTCACTTTGTAAAGGGGTTGGCTAATTATCAAGCAATGCTTCCGTTGTAGGAAGGTTTGTCAGTTCTATATTAGTTCTTCGACAGCTTAGGTTGTCGAATGCTCAATGATCGACACCTAAGCGTCAAAGTTTCAAAATCACAAATGGCCATATACGTGAATTCTTTCCTCAGGAAAGAATTTGCTTGGCCGTAATTGGGGATTTGCCCTTTTCCCAATGTAGAGCGATCTCAGAGTTAGTAGATTTAGTTAGGGGGGGTGTGGGGGCACAGCCCCCCCACATCGGGTGGGTGGGGGGGCAAATCCCCTCACTCTATTTAGGTTGAAAAGTTAATTTTATTCCGGGATGGCCTAGTGAATTCTTTCATGAGGAAAGAATTTGCGTATATGGCCGTTCGTGATTTTGAAACTTCGATGGTTAGGTGTTGAACATTAAGCATTCAACAACCTAAGTTGTCATAGTGTCAAGTGGTGCTGACTTCATATAGGAGTTGGCATAGTTTAGATTCTCACTTTGTAGGAAAGCTCCTACAGTATCAGCTGATGCTCTTTTTATAAGCAAAAAATATTGGGAAGACATGAGATAGTGGAAAAAATAAACAATACTATGAAGAAACCACCTCAGAGGAGAAATGTATACACATGTTTATTGCTGGGCACACAATAAAATGTTAAGTGCTTTTGGCAACTATTGTCTTCATCAGAACATAGAACATCCCCTACAACTGAATTTTTAAATAGCCTCCAATCAAGATTTCTTGTCACATGTACAATTAAGAACAACCTTAATGAACAATAATAACTGTAACATATTAAACTAGAATTAAAAATAGCTTAAAAATGCATGGAGAAAATATTCCAAACCTGGGAACAATCTAAAAATATATAAAAATTATTTACACTTGCTCCTATACTGATTTTTGGATAAAAACACTTTATAATTAATCTTTAAGCATGGAATACAATTTGCCATTGAAGTTCCCTCTATTCCAATATGATGTCCCTGTCACCATTAAAATCGAAAGGAACATGATCTATAAAACCAAAAATGAACTTGTTAAACTGACAACACTCCATAGAATTTTTTTTCTACGACATTATCTCTGTTCTTGATGGAAATGGCATATCAGTATTCATAAATTCTCTTTTTTTTAATGCTCTGTTCATCTTCCCTATATAAAATGAATCATAGGTGAAACAACATGCCATGTAAACCACATATTCAGCTTTACACATGAAAAACATTGGTATAGGGTACTCTTGCTTGGTTCTGGGATTAACAAAATAAGAACTTTCCAAAATGTATTTGCACTAAGTGCAACTATAACATTTGTAGGTACCCCTCCTTACAACCACCTGACTTTTATTATCTTCTCTTCTGAAATACCATTTGATGTTCTTACCTAGTTCCTTTCTTTAAGGCTTCCTGAAAGTATTCCATACCTTCTTCATGTGGAATACTCAAAAAAGGTCCTTGACATCTATATCTATAGTTCTCAGTCTCTATAACTGTGAGAACATGCATATAGAAAAAGAAAGTGACATTGTTTTTGAATATAAAGGGCTCAAGATTTACAACTCTAGTGGAATCCCCATTAATGACACTCGGGCCGATAGTTGTAATGGATATGGAGAAATATGTCATAAGCATGTGCAATAAGTTGAATAATGAGCAATTTTATAGAAAGATTAATATAAATAAAACAGACATAGTTATAGAACGGGTTATGACAAGATTGGATGAACTATATAATCAAGGTAAAATGAGGAATTATATAGATACTTTTTAGTTGAAAATCCAACTATACCCTGTATACAAGGAGTGCCTAAAATCCATAAACATCCCACGGACCCCCCCATGAGACCCATAGTTGCAGGCAGGGGATGGGGTAACAGAACCCATATCATTGTATCTAGAGTCCCTTCTGAGACCTGTGGTGAATAAATATACCCATATTCTGAGAGATGCAAAATAGTTTTTGATTATGTTATATGATGAGACCTCAAAAACTTATGACAGTGAAAGAAACTGGTTAGTTACGTTAGATGTTCAATCTCTTTTCACCATGATAACTAATAAAGAAGGAATAGAAAGTATTTATAGATGTTTACAAAGGGATGAGCCTTACACACAAGCCCATATTGAGGTTATATGTGATTTAATGGAAATAGTACTGACCAATAATGTTTTTACGTTTAATGGCCAAATATACATCCAACAAGATGGCGTGGCTATGGGCACTTCTTGTGCCAATAGCTACGCCAACTTAGTAATGGCAGATTGGGAAGACATGTGTCTATTTAAAATGACAGAATTTAAAGAGAAAGTCCATTTTTATGCACGCTTTGTGGACGACCTTTTCCTTATTTGGAAAGCTGAAGAAGTGGAGCTTTATGAATTTTTAGAAAAGGTAAATTCAGTCACACATTACCTAAAATTTACGATGGCAGCATCCAGAGAAATGATTTCATATTTAGATGTATATGTGGAAAAGCTACCAGATGGGCTCCTAAATACTGATGTTTATAGAAAGAGCTGTTATAGAAACTCTTTCTTACATAGAAGTAGTATGCACCCGGAATTTATATTTACAAATATAGTTAAAGGTCAAGGGATGAGGGCTTCACGATTGAATTCCACCAGTTCTGGATATAGGGACGAGATAAATAGATTGAAACAAAAATTTTTGGACAGGTCATATAAACCAGAAGAAATAGATGTGGGTTTAATGAATATGGACATTAAGAGAGAAAACAAGGCACATCCATATTTTGCAGATAGGAATGGAAATACTGGAGTTAGACTCTAAGGAAAGTGAAAGTCATATGGTGAATGATCTAAAAATATCTATATATTATACACAAGATGCCAAAGGCATCAACGATATATACAGGAAATACTGGGATGTACTAACTACAGATCCTAGCATACTTGATATAGTAGGTAGTCACCCTAAGTTCCTATATAAAATAAGCTTAACCTATATAGGATGCTGTGTGGTCCTAATAAAGTGGGAAAAGTAAGTCAACATACAGACAATGAAAGAACTAAACCATGTTACAAATGTAGATATTGCTCATGTATTAATGAAACAGCAATGTTTACACATCCTACCACACAACAAAGTTATACATTCCATGCACAAGCCACATGTAATACTAGTCATGTGGTATATCTTGCTACATGTGTAAACTGCCCCGCATTCTGCATGGGCAAGACAGATCGTAGGTTAAGGGACCGAATGAGAGAACACCTATATAACATAAGAATAGGATTTGGTAATAATGCATTATCAAAACATGTACAAGAAACATCTATAGAACATGTTTTTAAATTTATGGTTATTCAAGTAAACAATGTTACTATTAGACGAGGGGACATATCTAATGGGACAGAACAAAATGAAATGAAATGGATAATTAGGCTTAGAGCGGACCATAAACCTGGGTTAAATGATAAGGTTCCTATCAAACCTGTACTAAAAGCTAGGAGGTTATAAATATATAATTGTAATGGATATTGTCCCCTGTTGTAGCCTAACTGGGTTTGGGATTTCCTGTGTATAACTTACATGCATATAGTACATGTATATGGAATGCAGTAAATGGAGTATAAAGTATTCATACATACATAGATGCATACCATATACATTTTATGTTTTCATATATCCTTATGTATATGAACATCCATATACATATGGATGTATGCTTTGATTTTTTATCTTTATTTTTATTTTCATTTTTATTTTTAATTGTTGTTTAATATATATTTTAAATTTTTATAAATATTTACACATTTGTAATGTAGTTTGTATATATTAAATAGATAATAGCTAGATAGAATTTATATAGCGCTAATTGTATTAATTGATACAGGATGTGACATCAGAAAGAAGGGGAATAGAATATGTATATAAAGACCAAGTATTTGTTTAATGTCATTGGCCTGAGGAAGCCTACGGGTGAAAGCGCTAGCCTATTTCATGTCTGTTTTGTAGTAAAGTTTTAATATAAACCAGAAGACGCTTCGTAATGTGTATTCATCCTGTGGAATAAGAACTAGCTTATCCTGGTGGAGTTGTCTGTACATGCCTTATGAGTAAGGAGAAAGAGCATTTCAGATCCATTGAGCTGAAGAGCACTTGGTAATCCAGTCATCTGAGAGGTACAACTATAGCTGAAGAGCATTTGGTAACCTTGCTGTCCGAAAAGTACAACTACATTAAGCCAGTAAGAGAACGTTCATGAAAGTAACTGCCGTTTGCTTTGGTGCCATCCAAAAACTCTTGGACTTGGACTTTATAATTAATCTTTAAGCATGGAATACAATTTGCCATTGAAGTTCCCGCTATTCCAATTTGATGTCCCTGTCACCATTAAAATCGAAAGGAACATGATCTATAAAACCAAAAATGAACTTGTTAAACTGACAACACTCCATAGAATTTTTTTTCTACGACATTATCTCTGTTCTTGATGGAAATGGCATATCAGTATTCATAAATTCTCTTTTTTTTAATGCTCTGTTCATCTTCCCTATATAAAATGAATCATAGGTGAAACAACATGCCATGTAAACCACATATTCAGCTTTACACATGAAAAACATTGGTATAGGGTACTCTTGCTTGGTTCTGGAATTAACAAAATAAGAACTTTCCAAAATGTATTTGCACTAAGTGCAACTATAACATTTGTAGGTACCCCTCCTTACAACCACCTGACTTTTATTATCTTCTCTTCTGAAATACCATTTGATGTTCTTACCTAGTTCCTTTCTTTAAGGCTTCCTGAAAGTATTCCATACCTTCTTCATGTGGAATACTCAAAAAAAGGTCCTTGACATCTATATCTATAGTTCTCAGTCTCTATAACTGTGAGAACATGCATATAGAAAAAGAAAGTGACATTGTTTTTGAATATAAAGGGCTCAACATTTACAACTCTAGTGGAATCCCCATTAATGACACTCATGATGATTTATTTACAATGGAGTTTAGCTTCATCCCTAAAAAACAAAACCATATGGTCAGGACAATCTTGGATTTAAAGATGTTTGCAAGGGACATTGATAATGGTGAAGTGAGAGAAGACAAAGGAGCTATGCCGAAAAGAAAGGGTACATACAACCCCCCATTGTTACCACCAGTGGCTTTATTTGAGAGACTCAATGAGATAGATTATATACGTTTAAAAAGTAATAGATCTAGAGAATGGGATCAAAATGTAACAAATGAGGAACAAAAAGTATTGACAGAAATAATGAGGAATCAGGAGCTTCAAATAATGAGACCAGATAAGGGAGGGGGTGTAGTCATAATGAGTCACCATGACTCCACAAGTAGAATGATGAAATACCTGAATGACTATATTTCAGTGTAGCATCACTGAATGAAATCAATATTTTTAGTGTAAGATTGGATATGGCCTTAGAAGAACGTTTTTAAGAGTATTGTTTCAGTGAAGATGAGATGAACATTTTGAAAGTGAAACACCCAGTAATTCCTGCCTTTTTTAGGATCCCCAAAATCAATAAATCATTAAGGGATCCACCAATGAGACCAATTGTGGTGGGTAGGGGGAGTAAAACAGAACCCCTTGCAAAAATGCTGGATTTTCACTTAAAGGGTTTCTTTGAGGATAAGAAACACATGATAAAGGATTCCTGGCACCTATTAAAATGTATGGCAGAAAATGAATATAAAGAAAAAATAATATTTGTGAGTTAAGATGTCAAGGACCTTTTTTTGAGTATTCCACATGAAGAAGGGTTGGAATACTTTCAGGAAGCCTTAAAGAAAGGAACTAGGTTCTCAGAAGGTACAATTTATGTTCTAGCTACCCTCATGGAATCAGTTTTGAAAAAGAACTTTGTTTGGTTCCAGGGAGAATACTTCAAATAAACCCAGGGGGTAGCAATGGGGGCAGCAGTAGCCCCAGTTTTTGCCAGTATTATTCTATAGCAATGGGAAACTGAATTTGTACTAAGTTCCAGGTTCAAGAAAAATATCTATAAATATTATAGTTTCCTGGATGATATTCTAATTCTCTGGGAAGGTGAGCCAGAAGAGGTAGATGTATTTTTGGAATACATAAATTCTTCTTCAAATTTTCTAAGCTTTACTAGTAAAATAGAGGATGAAGTGGTCAACTACTTGGTATACACCTATCCAAGAAAAAGGGGAAGAAATGCTATGAATCTTGTATTTACAGGAAGCCCACTTACTCAAATGGGTTCTTACATTTTGAAAGTGATCATCCTTTTTGGCAGAAAAGGAACTTGGTTAAAGGCCAAATGATTAGGACATCCAGAACTTGGTTAAAGGCCAAATGATTAGGACATCTAGATTGACAACAGATGATAAAAAATTTCAAGAACAGCTAGATGAACTGAAGGATATGTTGAGAGTAAGAGGGTACCCAAATAAGAGTAGCAGAGGCTCAAGAAAACTGTGTAGTAGATAGAAGAAAGGAGAGTTACCCCCTATACTGAAAAATCCAGAGAGCCTGGTAGGGACGAACAAACCAGAAGTGGTACTAGTTGTTGTTGCATATTAATATATGATCAGGACAGTTCAGATATAAGAAAAATAATAGAAAAAAAACGGGAACTGTGTTTTTGGTGCATTTGGGCTGACAGAAAAAAGAGGCACTAAAGCAAAAGTAGTATTTAGAAGGGGATTTAACAAACATTTTATTTGAAAGGAAAAAGAACAAAGATAGGATTTCACTTGGAAGTATGAGGAAATGTAATGGTTGTAGGGAGTGCAGGTTTGTATATGAAACAACTAATACAGTGATTGAAGGTCATAAAGGAACAATTTCAGTAACAGGGAATTACAATTGTAACACAAAAGGGGTTGTGTATGTAGCCCTGTGCCAGTCTTGCTGTGCATATTACATAGGAAAAACAGAGAATAAATTAAAAAAAGAGAATATGTCAGCACACATATGCAATAAGGAGGCAGGATACAAACAACTCCCTATACAGACATAGTATAGGATGTAAGGACTTTAGGAAGTTCCTTTTTTGTGTGCTGGAAAAAGTAGGGAGAGAAGAGAGGGGAGGCAATTGGCCCAGCTTTTTGGAGTACAAAAACACATCAGTTTTCCCTGGAATCAATGACAGAATTTCATTAAACAGTTTATTGCATCTCAGGGCAGATGCGATCTGAATTGGAATGTTTTTTCTTCTGCTTTTTTTTATGGTTAATAATGGTACTAGGAGAATGTTTACATTTATAAATAAATAATCTCAACAAGTAGATGGTTTTTAAATAATGCTTTTCTATATGGGAAAGAAACTTTTTATAGTTTGGTTAGTAGAACAGGAAAATGTATGTATATACTTTTAAAAATGTCTATTGATGGATTTTAAATGGAGGAATTAATTTGCAAATGTGTTGATTGGGGTAATTACTTTAATGAATTGTATAAAATGAGGGAAGAGGGTAAGGTGTGTGTATCTGATGAAGTTCTATTTTGGAATGTGAATAAAGGGAACGAAAGCGTTTGTAACCTTACCTGCCTGGAGTCTGTTTTTTTGGAAGAGAGTCACCCTGTGTTTTTTCTAGAGAAATTAGATGGCAAGTTTTATTCTGTGCTTACAGTGCACCAGGATGAAATAGTCATGTTAGTTATAAAGTGGTTTTAATCAAAAATTAGTATAGGAACAAGTGTAAGTAAATTTATACATTTTTAGATCGTTCCTAGATTTGGAATATTTTCTTCATGCATTTTTAAGGATTCTTTGTTTTACTTTAATGTGGTATAGTTATTATAGTTCATTAAGGTTTTTCTTAATTGTACCATGTGACAGGAAATCTTGACTGGAGAGTTTTTAAAAGTTCAGTTGCAGATGTTATTCTATGTTCTGATGAAGGCAATAGTTGCCAAAAGCACTTAAGATGTTATTGTGTGTCCAGGAATAAACATGTGTATACATTTCTCCTGGGAGGTGGTTTCTTCAGAGTTTCTTTTTGTAGGCAGGCTGCCATAGCTATGGGTGATCTTCCCTTTCTAGATGTGGTATCATAGCATTAGGTGATGCTTCTTTTTTGGTAGACTTGCCAAAATGTCAGTTGATGCTGTCATAGCAGCAGGTAATGTTCACATTGTAGTAAGGTTGTTATAGCAGCATTGAGTGGACTGTTTCATGGCTCCTCTCCTAGCTGCATCATAGCTGCACTCACAATTCAGTTTTATAAATCCAGCTGTCTACAGCAGTAGATGTAATATGCAAACATTTCTCAGGATTTTACAGATAAAAAGCCTACTAGCAACACTCAAGCAGAGAACTGTTTGCTGGCAACTACAGGTCACAAGAGATAAAAAAAGAAAAGTAAATAACTATACCAGAGTCCTGAAAACAGCTGAGGCTGTGAAGTGTGGTGCTCTGCGATAAAATAAGTGTTTAGCTTTGCCTTTGTCAGTAGCCATCTATGTAGTTGCTACAGTAAAATTCAAATGCCTTATCAATAATGCTGATTAAATCAACTGATCTTTGCCTGTGCCTTGTTTATTGCACAAATCCTACCATGTAAAGCTTTGCGGCATCCTGAGCAATAATTCTTTGCTTCCTTTACAAAACAGGCCTTCTATTTATTGGTACCCAATTGACTGAACAAGTGTTATTGAAAGTGATCTATCCTGTTGCATTGTCATTCTCTCTTGATTGTTAGTAACCTGAAAGCTTATATTTGGAGAAAGAATGAAGAAGAAAAAAATAAGACAAAAGGATTTAGTACTGTGAAATTTAAACACAGGAAATCTGAAAAACACTGTATAGGTAATGCAAAGTTAATTTTGTATCACATAACAGGGATTCAGAAGCAAATACAGCAATGTGTATGTAAAATTGTGAGCCATTGTTAGTGCAGTTTCACAAGGCTGTGGAGTACCGCATCTGGCATGCTATACAAATGACCATATAAGGAAATGAAGGCAATTGCAAATGCAAATGGGGGTAAGTGCTAATTCAGAGCCATTGTTAGTACAGTTGCACAAAGTTGTGAAATACAGAGACACCATAATGAAAATGAGTGACTCTTATGATAATGAAGGCAATGGCAAATGTAAATGAGTGTAAACAACATGGAAGAATGATTCAGAATCGTATAAAGAGTGTGCAATGAGACACATCTGCCATAAAACCCAGTGAACAGAAACCAAGACCATGCTACAATGTTTGAGTTAGCAGCAGGATTAGCAGAAATATACACGTTTTAGGGTGTCTTCACAGCCAGTAGAAATGAAGGTGGGCATCAATTCCCTCTGCACTTCTAGAGGAGCCAACCACATCTAACATTCCATCACCTTTACAAGATGGAAATAGTGCACCACTACTTGGCTAACAGAGGTACCACGCAGGCACTGGTACCCATGTCCCACTCTCGCTTGCAGACTTGTGAGCTGCGTAATATACTCATTCCTGTGGATACTAAGGTGCTTGTATCATTCACAGTTCTTGCTAGGGGGACTTTCCAGTGCCTAGCTTAGGACACATTGGGCATATCAGAGGCATCTGCCTCATAGATACTATACTATTTTGTGAAGCAGTACTGTAGCACATATGTGGTTTCCATATACACCGGTTTCTTGATGTGAATGTGTATAAACATGTTTGCTTTCCATCTACTGGGGAGGAGAGAAACACAATGTGACATGAGGTACCTGGTGCCATACACTGCACCCACACTGCCATCAACATCCCACAAGGACACAGGAACAATGATATATCAACCATAAGGAATTCCATTCCATCAGTTGGAAGGAGGTCTGCAGTGCACAATGTATAACCTGCAATGTGTCCATGCACTACCCCTATAGTGCCTACAGTTCCCTCATTTGTCACATTTGTGATTTTTATCAATGATTTGACCAGGCTGGTTTTCCTCAGAGGCATCATGTCATGTGATGTGATGTTGGATATGTCCTGACGCCATGGTTCATGACACTGATGCAAAACCCACAATGTATAGCAGAAAATGCATATAACTTTGTACTGTTGCATACCCACAGCTTTGTTAAATATGTGCCCAGAATGATGAAGGCTGGCTTCCACTGCTTTGACAAATTTGATGGTACACTGCAGATATTCAAAGTGTGTGTGCAGTGTTGAATGATACTTAGTTTCACAGACAATCATAGGAGGTAATTACCATCAGAGGAGATGACCTGCTAAAGCTAGCAGTGCAGGCACAGCCCACCAAAAAGTCTGAGCTACAGAAATAAAGAAGAGCACATAGTCAATTTATAAGAGAAGTAACAGCTGCTTAGCTGCAGAAAGTAACAAAACTTAGCATGTTTTGGTATCTATAATGTACCCAGACAATATGCCGATTACACAAAATTAAAATGCTTGTAGTATGTATAAGATTTGTGCTATGAGTAGAATATACATATTAAAAATATATAAACATCCTTGAGATAAATACACACAGTAATATGATATGCAAGGAGAGAGAGCTTAGCACTTCTGTGGATCCCTAGTGATATCTGCATTGCTTACTGTACTTATTTCCTTGTTTTACTTGAAAGAAAGTTACTGTTTGTCGTTTTTGAATTTAAGTTAACTGTAACACATTGCATTTAAGTTACCTGGCACTTGCTCACTAAAGCAATTATATAAGTCAGCACTAAAAATTAAAAGCACTACACCCTCACAAACTCCCCTTGAGTACCTTGTTCCCCATTGGCCCTTTTTTCAATTATAAAGGAATTCCCAATACTATTCTAGCATGTCCAAAGGTCAGTTGTCAATCTCCTCTCCGGTCCAGCTGGTGAATCTGGGAATCTTGAGGCAATGTTACAACTGCTTCATGTACACAGACAACCCTCTCCTCCTCCCAACAAATTCCAACACATGTGAGAGATGCAACCATATAGCCAAACTGGAGGCTAAGCTCTCTCAACTCAGTACTGGCGTAACCAGTCAGGAGGAGAAGAAAACCACACTCACTACAATTCCAGTCTCACATAGACCTACCACGACAGCAAACCAAACACATAAACACACAAAAACATACTTGGAGGCTCTAAATAAAAATCTGCCTAAGCAGCAGAGACCTCCAAAGCAGACACCCAAGCAACCGCTACCCCAAAACAAAACACGTGCAACACATAGCTCACAAAGCCAGTGTGCCGAACAGTCACAGCCCTTAAGGCTAAATAACACACCTGATACACTTGTAATAGGTGACTCTATCGTCAGGCACACTGACGTCCCACTCACCAGGCTGAACAAGGAGAAGGTCACAGTGAGCTGCCTGTCGGGTGCTAGGATCCGCCACATAACATAAGCACTCAGGTCACTCCAAGGTAAGTACAAATATGACTCGGTCATTGTCCATGCTGGTGTGAATGACCTGAGACATACCTCCCTGGACTACATGAAAAGAGACATAGAGGAGCTTTCTGAGCATGTAGCCCAGGCCGGTATGACCCTGACCTTGAGTAGCATCTTACCCTCACCAAGAATGATGCCACAATATGAAGACAAGATGATCAATTTCAACAATTGGCTTAAGTATTGGTGTCATTCAAAGGGGATCCAATGCTTGTCAGCCTGGGATGACATGCTCGACAAGCCATGATGCTTCGCTAGGGACGGCTTGCACCTGTCACCCCTGGGCTTTCGGATATTGGCAAAGGCTCTTGCTTCCCCCATAGTGCCTTTTTTAGGCAAGGCTCAAAAGACAAACCCACCTCCATAGGTATCACAAGGGATAAGAAACTAAGAGTAATGCTACTCAACACCAGACGTCTAAACCTCAAGATGCACGCACTCAAAACTCTCCTTAGCATGGAGAACATCGATATCTGTGCAGTAACAGAAACTTGGTTCAAGGCTCCCGAGAGCACCCCAGCACTACCAGGTTATACCTCATACCATGCTTTTCGGCCCCAAAACTTGGACCGTACCACAAAAGGAGGGGGAGTATCAATATTCGTCAAAGATACCCACACCTCCAGGTTGGTGGCACAGCACGAAGCATCAGAGACTATCCATGTGCAACTAACAGTGGGTAAAACTGCCTTCCAGTTTATAGCCTGCTACAGACCACCCTCCCAAACCCAGGAACCCCACTCGGCCTTCCTGAGAACACTGGAAAATATGAAGGTCTCTCCAAACACCATTATATTGGGCGACTTCAACTACCCAAACATAGACTGGGAGCATTACTCTAGCTCCAACACCCTAGCCCAAAGGTTCCTAGAATTTATAAACTCAAATGCTATGGAACAGCTTGTTACTACTCCCACAAGAGGGGAAAACATACTGGACCTGATCATCACCAACATGGAGACTCTATGCTCCAGACCAGAAGTGTATCTCTCACTGGTAAGATCAGGCCATAAACTAATCTCACTGGATATTCACATCCCGACCCCACCCCCTGCCCAGAAAATCACAGTGAAAAACTTCTCTAAAGCAAATTTCACACTCCTCAAAACCAAGGTGGAATCCTTCAAAGCCCCTGAGCCAGTGGAAAATACGGCCCAGACCTGCAGACTCCTTTATAAACGCATTCTATGAACACCTTCAGGAATGCATGGATCATGCAATCCCAAATAAAACCAAGACACAATCCTCCAAAGGCAGACGTCCTGTCTGGTGGATCCCAGCCATAAACAAACTATACAATAGAAGGAGGAAGCTACTACATGATAGAGCAAAATCCCAAAAAGGGAAGGCATCTCTGATCAGCATTAGCAAAAAACTACGGGCACTCATAAAATCGTCTAAGGCCAGCTTCGAGAGAAAAATTGCACAGGACACTAAGGATAATCACAAGGCTTTCTTTAGTTATGTTAGGAACCTGGGTGGGAATTCCCAGATATGCTCGGAATTACTCCAAAATGACAAAAAATACATCGAACCCACAGACATTGCCAACATCCTAGCTGACAGGTTCAGCGCAAACTACCCCCCCTCCCCACCAAAAGGGCAAATATCTATCCCAGCAGAGTGCTGCCCCCCTGACATCCCAGATGCTCAGGTAAGAGCCGCCCTCTCCAAAGCAAAAAACACAGCATCAATGGGACCAGACAGTGTTCTAGGCTGCGTCCTACATGAACTCCAAGAAGAGCTAAACCCAAACATAAAACTACTGTTCAATCTCAGCCTTACTACAGGATATGTATCCAAAGAGTGGCGTACAGCAACAGTGGTCCCTCTCCACAAAGGTGGTGCCTCAACGGATCCTGGAAACTATAGCCCCATAAGCCTGACTAGCTTGGTCTGCAAAGCTATGGAAAGGATCATCATGGACCTCATAAATAAAGATATTGGGGACCTATAGACACTGGATCCTACCCAGTTTGGCTTTGCTAAGGGCAGATTCTGCCTCTTAAACCTGGTTGATTTCTTTGAAACAGCCACCAAGGCCATTGACGAGGGGAAGGTGGTCCACACAGCCTACCTGGACCTCGTAAAAGCCTTCGATACAATACCCCACTCGGGCATTATAGATAAGCTCACCAGCTTAAATATAAACCCCTATGTCACTAGATGGGTTGCAAACTGGCTCAAGGACATAACCCACATGGTTAGAATTGCTGGAGCCATGTCAGACTCCAAACCAGTTACAAGTTGTGCCCCACAAGGCTCAGTCCTGGGACCTCTCTTGTTCGGTATATATTTCTCAGAGGTACAGGCCAACACGGAAGGTCTGTGGCTGACCAAGTTCGCAGATGACTATAAACTGGGCGCCATAATCGACTCTTCAGCCGACACAAGCATCCTCCAAATGGGCCTCATAGAAAAAGACAACTAGTGCCAGAGCCATGGCCTCAAGCTAAATGCCAAAAAGTGTATAGTCATCCCCTTTGGCAAAAACAAAGTGCCCACAAATTACCACATAGGTGGTAATCCATTAAGTACAGAAGAAGTAATTAGGGACGTGGGGACCCAAGTTGATAGCAATCTCTCATCTGACAACCACGTGGCCAAAGTGGTTAGAAAAACATTTTATATAGCCCACCTAATCATGAAGGGATTCACATCTAGATCAGGGGAGGTCATCGTGCCTCTTTACTCATCCCTCATCAGGCCCATAATTGAGTACAATGCCCCTTTTGGGATGTACCTTACCAGACACCTGCAGCAACTGGAAAGACCCCAAAAGTACCTCACCAAGAGGATCAAAGGGCTCAAACAGATGCCATATGCTGCCTGGTTAAAGAAACTCCAGCTCTACTCAGTGGCATACCATCTGCTCAGAGGTGATCTGTGCCTGACATATAAAGCCATGTCCAACCTGGAATTAATGGACATGCTGCACCTCAGAAAATCCAAATCCCATCGAGCTACATGCTCGAGAGACTTGAACCTCAGCACTGAAATAAATAGAACATGCTGGAGGGACAGATTCATAACCCAGAGGCTCCCTTCACTCTGGAATAAAATCCCAGTCCAGGTTAGGCAGAGTCCCTCATTGACTCTCTTCAAGAGGAATCTTGATGAGTGGATGGGAGATCATAGGTTTACCCTGGGTATCACTTCTGTGTCACTGTTAGACAGAGGCACAGTATACTAACCTCGAAAAAGGGCATAGCAAAATTAATTTAAAATGGGTGGCGAAAGCCAAACACACTCTGGCTAGGCTTATAAATGCCCTAGGGCAGATAGCCTAGTATGAACCTATGAACCTATGAACATTTTAGTTAAAACTCTGTTGTCTTAGCTTGTATCATGGTTTTCTCACCAATGGCTTGACTGAATCTTGTTTCTTCCAAAGAGAATAATTCTGTTTTTTTTTTTTCTGGAGGGGGGGGGGGGTCCATACACTATAGTAAGAATTTTGAATATGTGTTCCTAGTAGCAGAGTAGTTCTAGTCCATACCTCTCAACTGTACAGATTTTTGTTGAATATCCAGATTTTTGCCTTATATTTTTGGTCCATTTTTCATAAAATTGTGGCTTTCTGGCAAATTAGTGGCAAATCATTAAAGACTAAAGTTAGAAAATAATGACAGACGTTTGAGTTTTAGACTTCATGACCTTCAGAAAATTCATGCTAATGCAAAACCTGTTATTCTATCAACTTTCTAGGTTTGTAAGAGCAATATTTCAAAATTGTCCCTATTTGTACCACTTTTTTACGGTTTTGTCCAGATTTCTTACTCAAAGAGATTGAACCTGCTATTGACAGCCAGTGTATTGCATGAAGTACTTCACAGTGATGTGCTCTTTGTTCAGCTAATAGAGCAAATTTGCATATTTTTAATTTGGTGGACTGCAGTTTTTAACAGTTATGAATATGTGCATCCTCTGCTCATTTCTTTATCCATGATGATGCCCTCTTTGATAAATAGCACTGGCAGTATCACTGGCTGGCTCAGCAGGTGGTGTGGTTTATGAGTGGGAAGAATGGGCCATGCCATGGGGAGATTATGTGTGTACACCTTGCATGAGTTTACATCCATTGTGGGCCTCGACCCTCTTGATCCTCATAGTAGGTATGGAAGACATGATGCAATGGGTTCTTGACTAGACGATAACAGATGTATGCTAAGGTGGAAAAGGGATACTCACTTCAAAAGTGTTGTCTTGGCATAAGGCCGTAGACAGACCCCTTCAATGCACATTAAAAATGCTAGCTAGATAGGTGATGTACCCTCTGATGTCATCTTGCAGTCAGTACACTATAGTATACAGCTCTGCCATGGCCACAGTGGCATCAGCACATGCCTGTATGATTGTCCTATACATCTGTCATACACCAGCCATGGAGAAACTCACTTTGGGCATGAGGCACGAACCAAGACATTGTTTACCACTGACACTCCATCCCTACTGCTGTTCCAAATGCTACATATTGGTGCATGAGGGGGTGGTGGATGAGGGGCAGCCTGGGCTGTTGTATCACCAGTTCCTGTCCTACAGTGGTCACCTGGGACTGAGGGGGGGGGTTGCACTGGTAATGAGGCTGTGTTTGGGGCAGGGGAGAGATGGGTGACATGCCAACTATGGTATCTATGCCTGACAGTGGTTCTGCAGCTTCTGACAGTGCTGTGCTTTGGCTGACATCATCACCATCATCATCATCATCCTCATTCCCCATCTTAGGCCATGGCTATTGCAACCCTCTCTTTTCTCCTCTTGCCTCCATTACTTCTCCTTCTCGTTCTTACATCTTAGAAAAATATTTTATATAGCCCACCTAATCATGAAGGGATTCACATCTAGATCGGGGGAGGTCATCGTGCCTCTTTACTCATCCCTCATCAGGCCCATAATTGAGTACAATGCCCCTTTTGGGATGTACCTTACCAGACACCTGCAGCAACTGGAAAGACCCCAAAAGTACCTCACCAAGAGGATCAAAGGGCTCAGACAAATGCCATATGCTGCCTGGTTAAAGAAACTCCAGCTCTACTCAGTGGCATACCGCCTGCTCAGAGGCGATCTGTGCCTGACGTATAAAGTCATGTCCAACCCGGAATTAATGGACATGCTGCACCTCAGAAAATCCAAATCCCATCGAGCCACGTGCTCGAGACTTGAACCTCAGCACTGAAATAAATAGGACATGCTGGAGGGACAGATTCATAACCCAGAGGCTCCCTTCACTCTGGAATAAAATCCCAGTCCAGGTTAGGCAGAGTCCCTCATTGACTCTCTTCAAGAGGAATCTTGATGAGTGGATGGGAGATCATAGGTTTACCCCGGGTATCACTTCTGTGTCACTGTTAGACAGAGGCACAGTATACTAACCTCGAAAAAGGGCATAGCAAAATTAATTTAAAATGGGTGGCGAAAGCCAAACACACTCTGGCTAGGCTTATAAATGCCCTAGGGCAGATAGCCTAGTATGAACCTATGAACCTATACTACTCCGTTACCAACTGTCCATAGAGATCCCACTAATCCCCATACTAACTGCTTCTCATCTCTGCAGTACTCTATTACAATCTCGTCATCTATCTTTTCCATGAACATCCCTCTGCATAAAATCAAAATTCCTTCCCCTCGCTCTCTAGCATCTAAAACCAAGACTAAGTACTTGACCTACAACCCACTTAAATTCAGACTTTACCACCTTCATGTAGCCCTGCTTCTATCAGGAGACATACATCCAAATCCTTGGCCCATCCATCACCCCACCATGAATAACTCTACCTCTCCCTACTTAATAAACTCATCCTCTCCAAACAAGCATATTTCCTTTTACTCTATGAACACCCATAGTATTCTAAACAAAGTTAGTGAAATCCATGCTTGGATAGCCATCCACTCCCCTGATGTCATCACCCTAACAGACACTTGGCTAAAACCCAAACATCTGATAAAGACATTCTTCCCCGGGTTTTAATATACTCTGTATAGATTGCCAAAACAAAAAAAAAGGTGGTGTAGCCATCCTCTACTCCAACCACCTCACTCTTACAAGTATTATGAAACTGATTCCATCCTTTTCTCCTGCTGAACTACTGACAGCTAATCTTAAAATCAATGACCACACCACTGTCATAGTAGCAGCCATCTACATTCCTCCAGGGGACAACATACCTCTGCTAGAAAATATTCTCTCTTACTTTTCCTCATCATATCCCCAATGAAACTATCCTCCTTGGTGATGTCAACATTAACTGGTTAACTCTCAGTAATCCAAACTCTAATACTCATATTAATTTATATGGCTTTACACAGCTAATCTCCCAACCTACTCATACAAACAACTCTCACACATCTAGTACTCTTATCGACTGGGTACTTGTATCTAATCCTTCCAAATATCATAACCCTGAAACCCTACCGAACACCCTGAATGATCACTCCCCTATAAAAGTGCTTAGGTTCACTCCCCACTTTCAAAACCTCCTAGATTTATTACCTGTCACAAACTCTCTAACTTCCATCCAGAAACCTTTAATGCCCTCCTCTCTAAAGTAAACTGGAAATTCCTTACCCAACTCCCACTAGAGGAAGCAGTCCTAGCTTTCAACTCCACCTTCCTTAGCATCTCAGACTCACTTGCTCCCCCTCACAAAGTCCGAATTATGTCCAACATATCTCCATGGCTATCAAAAGCCACTCATACCCGTATGATAACTAGAGACAGATTATAGAAAAAATGGTCACAATCTAAGCTCCCTGCAGACTTGCAAAAATATAAAAAACTCAGAAATCTGACAAAAAACACATAAACAAAGATAAAAAGGACTTCTATAACAACCCCCCCAGCCCTAAGATCTAATCCTAAAAAATTCTGGAACTTTATTAACCAATTATTACATCCTGGTAATCTTAGCTCCCCCAATCCATGCCCAGACAAGACATCTGAAGAAACTGACACTATCTTCAATACCTGCATTATCGATTCACTATCTAAGCTACTCAACCCTAACCCAAACTCCTCTACTATTAACATCTCCAGCTTTTCTGAGCCTACTCCTAATACTGTCTCCTCAGATACCTTCTCCTCCAAACCTGTACCTACTAGCTACATCAAAACTCTAATTTCTAAATTGAAACCATGCTCAGCATCAGCTGACAATATTCCTTCCACTTTTTTTCTACTAGCAGCTGACTCTCTTGCTCTCCCTGTATCTATCCTAATTAATCGCTCTATCGCTGAATCTAAAGTCCCTTCCATCTGGAAATAATGCTACACTCTACCTATACACAAAGGAGGTAACTCCTCTGATATCTCCAGCTTTAGACCTATCGCAAGGTGACCATTTTGTTACAGGACCTAAACTGGGGCACTTGAGAGCCGCCCTGGGAAGCCATGTCTGCAATGCCATTCTCCCAGTCCCTATGGCAGTGGAGATAGGGCAGCAATGTCATCTTGCACTGGGGCAGGCAGGTTGGCCTCCTGTCCTTCAACAGGGACTGTGGGGATGCCACTCTGTGAATAGCACCACTCAGGAGGTAAGAGGCCACATGCCAGGAGGCTTGAAGTGATGCACATTTGTCAGTGCTTGGCACTGTGAAGGTGAGAGACTGAGGTGTGCCGCAAAAAGTGCAGAGATGGGAGGACCCAGGGCCTTTTCCCCTCTGAGTTTGAAAGCTCTAGGTGCAAGGAAAAGTGGAGAACCAGTGTCACAGAAGTCTGGATGAGGAACTGTCTGAGGCTTCATGGCCCAGCAGACTTCCATGAAGCTGGGAAGATCCCCTGAAAGGCTCCAGGAGCACGCATGACACTGCATGATTTGGCAGCAGTTAGGAGATATGTAACCCTGGAAAAGAGCTCTCTCTCCTGGGTAGAAGTGTTACCCCAGAGGGGGTCAGTCCTGATGGAAGTCTGAAAGGGAGAGAAAGGTGGAAAGTGACTGGTACAGGACAGCTCTCACCTGGGTGAGGGGGTATGGACCATCCCCCCTCTGGGACAGAAGTCTGTAAGGGGGAGAGAGAAAGACAGTGGCATGGCTGGGTGAGCTCCTCTGCCTGGGTAAGGGGAGTCAGGCAGATGTCCTCACAATGGAAGTCCATAAGGGAGCACTAGGGCAGACAGCAGCAGGGCCTGGAGAGCTCCTTCCTGGGTGAGCAGGGTCAGGCACAGCCTCCCCCATGATGGCAGTCCTTGAGGAAGCACCAGGGTGGATGGCAGAGGGGCCTAGAGAGCTCCTGCTGAGGCAAAGGCATCCAACTTCACCCCATAACCAACAGCATCCTTGAAAACTCTCAAAGTCCCAGAGCTGATCTGAATGGGAAACCAGGAGGACTCTGAAGCCTTCATGAGAGCAGATCTGGCCCTCAACAGCTGAGGGGAGTTCCAGAGGAGCGGAAGGGATTGGGCGGAAGCTTCCCTGAAAAGGTCCGAGGGCATGAGCAATCCAGCATGATTTGGCAGCCTGCAGGAGACATGCAAGCGATGGAGTCCACAGACATGGGAAGCCGCGGCTGGGGAAGGTCTCTTGGCCAGGACAAAGGGGAGGACTGTAGGGTTTGGCGCTAATAGAAGTCAGTACAGTTTGCCAGGCAGATGGGTGTAGGGCCTGGAGAGCTCCTGCCTAGGTGAGTGGAGTCAAGCAGAAGCCCCCCACAATGGAAGTCCTTGAGGGAGTGACTAACTGATGGTGACAGGGCCTGGAAGGCTCCTGCCAGGGTGAAGGCATCCGAACTTACCCCATACTCAATGGCATCCCCGAAAAATCATAAAGTTCCCAGAGCTGCTTAGGATGGGAAAGCAGGGGGACTGGCCACCCTGGGAAGCCGTCACCATTCAGCTGGTCTAAACTGGGACATTTCTGTGTCCCAGAGACAATGTTTGGGATTCCGGGACAGAGACTTCCAAACTGGGACTGTCCTGGAAAAACTGGGACAGTTGGTTACCTTGACCTATTGCTATCCTCTCCTCTCTCTCTAAAGTACTAGAAAAATGCATTCATAAACAAGTTATGTAGTATCTAATACAGGAAAATCTGCTTACACCCACTCAACAAGGCTTCAGACCCAAGCATAGCACCACTACAGCTCTATTATCCTTCTTCAACACTGTCATTCTAGCCATGGATGACCGGAAACTTATTTCTTGCGTATTCTTGGATCTCTCAAAAGCTTTCAACACCATAATCTCAAACTCTCTTCTGCTGCACAAACTGCTTTACCTCAACTTCTCCTCTGATACTGTTGCATGGTTCTCCTGCTACCTCACTGATCGATGTCAATCAGTGAGATGGCACTCTGCACTCTCCACTCCTCTTCCTGTAAAATGGGTGTAACTCAAGGATCTACCCTTGGGCCTTTACTTTTTAATATCTTTACTAATCAGCTCTATACCTCCTGTCCTCAGTCATCTTTAGTGCAATACGCAGATGACTCTACATTCATCACTATAGCCAACTGTCCCTCTTAGCTCTTCTCAGCTACTCAGGTATCTTTTAACTTAGTTGAAACATGGCTCTCCAACCACCAGCTCATCCTTAACCCTAGAAAAACAAAGCTGTTAATCTTCCTACCTAAAACATTCAACAATATTAAATCCTCCCTCTCCATACAGTCTCTTAATAACACTCCCATTCAGGTAGAATCCAGCACTAAGCTCTTAGGCATCACCATCGACAAGCAGCTTAAATTGGACTTGCATGTTAATAACTGTATCAAAAAGACTCATGCAAAACTAGGGCTCCTTTACCATAACAAGGAATTCCTTACCTCTGAAGCCCAGGTCACTCTGTCTCTTACCTATCTTCTACCCAGTCTAATGTACAACTCTCAAATTCTCACAAATCTTAACTCAACACTCCTGACCAAACTCAAATCTACCTACAACAGTGTATCTAGATTTGCTGCCCAGCAAACCTATAAATCCCACCACTGTCTCTCTCTAAAACACCTAAACTGGCTTCAATTCCCCTACTAGCTTCTTCTCTCTCAGCTCCAGATCATCCATTCTATCCTGTACCAGCCTTCCTACTGCCTGACACTATCCCCTCTCATCTCCCATTATTCTCCCTCTAGACCTCTCCAAAGCTCTAACCAAGACCTACTACAAATCTACAAACCCAAGTCTACATTTGGATGTAACATGTACAGCTATCACCCTGCTATGGGCTGGAATAGGCTCCCACTAGAAATCAGGACCCTTACACCTCCTAAACAATTTAAGACAGCCACCAAAGAGCACTTTAAAAGTCACTGGTCCTGCCACTGCACTCTCCCTCCTTAAACATCCCCTACTTACATACCTTAATCTACTTTCTACCCTTAACTCACTCTTCTCACTAGCTCTCTCTAACCTTCCTTGACTACTCTTTCTACTGTCTTCTAAAACCTGTTAAGCTAATCACCTCAGAGAAACATTTTAAAGTAATTCTCTTTTCTTCATGCAACTACATTATGATAAAACTGGGTTTTTGTAACCACTTACCCCCAAAACTATATTCATCTTAATAACATATTATTTATTTTTATACTTCTTGAAAGAGCTTTGCTATACTCCTGATTATTGACACTGTATAACATTGTATTCCTACTTAATGCCTTGTAATAATCCTGTAACATTGCTGTTTAATGCTAATTTATAATAAAAATTGTATAATGTGTTGGAGCTTTTCTCCGCGGGCCTCCACTGATAAAAGGCTCTTCAGCTCAATCAGACAAGCCCAGGCAACAAATGTAAAATAAAATAAAATAAATAAGTAAAATCATCAGGGCGAGATGTTTCCTAGACATCATGTAGGCCAACATCCAAGGGGAGAGGGGTCTGTAACAACACATCACCTGTGATAGCAGACAGAAACACCATAAGACCTTAATGCTACTTAGTGGCAGTCCCAGATTCCATTGCTGCAACAGCTGTATAAAGTACAGCATGCAAACACTATAAGCCCATGTGTGTGTGTATAATATGACTGTGTTCAACACTGAAAAGGTTATGGCTCTGCAATGCTGCTGTGTGTGTTGCACCGACACATACGCCTGTAGGTTTATATGAGAAGTCATACGCCCCTACAGCCTCCCACACAGAAGCCTATGTTGGTGCATGAAGTTCTTTTCCAGTGTCCATTGCTCCATCAGGTATGAGGGAACAGTCTCTCCCCTCAGACAGAGTTACCAAGAACTTCTCTGTATCTGTGAGTATTGCCTGTGTAGATGGACATCCCCCTGTAGCCATCCTTTCCCATGTAAGAATTGCCTTGTTGAGGGCATGGTGGTTAATGTCAGTGATCCTATGGCACAATTTTTGTGTTCATCTATAATGGCCACCAACAATATTTACATCTGCAATAAGATTCCACCATAAACGGTCACTAAAGGCTCAGGTAGGAAAATGTACTGGTCATGTTCACAGAGGCCCTGTAGCATGATATGTGTCTCTGCTTGGGAGAACTTTAATTTTGCTCCTTAGAAGATATCACACTGTGTAAACATGAATATATACATATAATAAGAGATTGGTTAGCAGTATCTGCTTTATTCACAGTAAAGTCTCGGATCCCACTCTCCAAAGTGAGCACAAATTACCCAAGACCTCACCCACCTAGAGACACAGGCCATGTCAAATGGTTGCTGCCATGTTGAAGACACTATAGTTGATGACAGGCGTGCCTGTACCAAACTATGGTGCACAGTATGTTCCCTAGAAATCTACTGTTGCTGTATGAGGATGTGGATGCAACTGCTTTCATATACATAGTCTGTGTAGCATGCTGCCACAGCATCCAAAATATGTGGATGGCTATTACTATCTACACCTCTGCCCTGCCCCCACCCATGTTAGTGGATTGCAGTATGTGTTACTTAAGTACCTGTCTGTGTGTCGCTGCCTCCCAAGAAAACAAAATGTTTCAGACAAGGAAGTGGTATGTTAGTAACATAGCTATGGTGCATTATTGTGAGCACCATGACCTTTTAAAGCATTCAACACAACAGGATGGTAAGGCTCACTGCATAGTATTCCAAAGTATGTCATGTGCAACCCATGAGGTGATCACATGTAACGTGGAACAGATTTGCGTCATTAAGACAAAATCCCCTTCCTCAGCTCCTAGGAGTGCTTTTTTCATATGAAGTACACTGCAATACATATATGTATCTTTGTACCACCCCCAAAACAGAGAGCATTTATAAAATGAATTACCCCTGCTCATGGCCTGCCTCTCCTGCTTCTGTCAAAGGTACATTATCCTGTAATCAGTAAAACACTGGGGAAATACACCACACAGCTTAGCAACAAAGCCTGTTGTGGCCCACACACACACACACACACACACACACACACACACACACACACACACACACACACACACACACACACACACACACACCCTCTCAGGAGTCAGATGATGGGCACAGCAGCAAAACTACAGTAGTGTTACCCACATATTTCCCCTGTGTCACTGCATCTTGTACACCTACTACAGCTACTGCAGCTATGTGCATCTTGAAAATATATGAAAAGTACTCTGCAGTCTCCAATTCCTTTTCTTGCTGAGAAGCAAATTTCAATAGCTTAATGAACACCAAAATGACTGTGGACATATTTATCATGCAAGTTTGAGGCTTGTAGTGAGCAATTGGGCTAGTGCACCAATCCCAGTTAACTGTTGCAGAATCTTATGCTTTTTGCAAGGTGTTCTAAACAAAGACTGCACAATGAGGCTTCTACCTGAGCATACACACACACACACACACACACACACACACACACACACACACACACACACACATACATGCACACACTAAAGACAACAAATCACATGGTGCATGCTTGGGTGTGTCAATGACCCATGCAGCGATGCAGTTGTATTTCTGTGACATAGCCCATAAAAGCACAGCAGAGGCATAGTACAGTCATTAGGTGAGATGTGGGCTGTACAGACTACATACCATCTGGCATCATGTCCTCCACACCCCAAACACTACCTGGACAAATCATTCTGTTACACCTCTCTATATAGTCACATTGTGCACTGTTGTGATGCACATCACATGACATTTGCAGTATGCATCAATGTGAATGTGCTGCTTTTCTCCTCATGAGTGTGATCTGTGAAGATGTCATGGCTTCTAATGCTGCTGACTGTGAAAGGTCTCCATGGTGGTGGAGAAAAGAGTCTAAGATCTTGCTTTGTTTCTTGTACAGAGACTACCAGGAGCACCTGCTGGGGACATCTTATTCACTGGCCCAGTACTAGGTGAATGCCTGGCACTGCTTTGCTATGAAGGTGAGTGATGCCATGGGCATCCCCCACACTGGTAACAGTACAGGCATCACTACAGTCACCAGAAGAGGCCCCACCTTGCCCTTCTCCACTAGAGGGAAGAGGAGTTTAGGGGAACTGCTGCAGAGTTCTACATTAAGTAATCATGACAAATTTAGAATTAACTGTTCGGCCATATGCAGAACATTTGATTAATGGATATTTTCCACTTCTTTTAGGCCTTTAAGCTGGTGACAAAACTGAAGGGCATACAGTGGCATTTCAGAGGTATAGAAAGGGTCTTCTGGTGTATGGGTACATGCGTATGGGTAATTTCTTCTGTGCATAATTTTATTATACCTGCAGAATTGTGTAGTGTCAAAGTGTTTCAAGCAGTGGAAATATATTGCACCACTGTTATATACCTCCTGACATACATACACTGTACATTCTGGCTGATGTAATCTCCTGTCCATCCTTTCTCTGGTGAGCCTATGCTGTCGTAGTATCAATCACTGACCTTCCTCTGGGTGTCCTTCAACATGTCGTGTCATGCAGTACATCACACCTGTGCATTTGCATCCCAACATTGCTTTGTTCATTTCCATATACTTGCTACACATACAGGCTGCACTAGTTTGACTGTCCAGCATAATGCATGCATTGTCCCTTTCAAGCCCCCTCCCTGTGCCAGTTATACTTCGCATACCATGGACATGCCTTAGTGAAATGCACTTGTTTGTGTATATTTGGCTAGCTTATGTCACATTACATGGCTGCCAACCATTAGATCTGGCCTGTGTTTATCCCAAAGTTTTGTGTCTGAGTCTCTGTTCCCATGGCATTGTCCTTGAATTGCCCTGCAGCATCTATATTGGCAGGCAATGTCCATGACATCTGTGTATGTAACAATGTGGCATTGGAGGTGTCTTGGTACACTTTTTATGGGCCCTCTAGTCACTCATTGCACTGGATGCTCTCTTCTCCTTACATACACACAGGAGACTACTCAGGGTCTATGTCACTCCTTTCCTTGTACCATGCTGCCTGAAATAGTGCACTTTGGTCTGGCAGGTGTATTATATACATTGACACTGACAACATTTTACTTCTTCAGGAAATGTTATGTCTAGCAGTGTTAAACTTTATTACTACTGTTTTTCCTCTTGTGCATCCCATTGTGTCACTGTTCTTTTGTAGATTTATGTAATTTTATTTGGTTTCTTTTCATTTATGTCACTATCTTCTGCACTGTCAGCCACAGCCATGGCTGTGGTGCAGCAAAGATCACCCTTGCCCTGCTATCCACTGCTGGGTCTCCAGATGCCTCCATGCCTGCCTCTTTGCATGGTGATGCAAGTCATCCACTGGGGGCAACCTGGAGGGTTCAGTGGTGGTCTTTGTTGGTTTAACACTGGTGGGTATCTGTAACCCAGCAGGAGTTGGAAGATGTGGGGATGCTGTTAGTGGACCAGCAGCCTGATGCCTGCGTTGACTAACTGGAACATGTCATACTGTGACTGGAGATCCACACCAGTGCTTGGACCTACTTATCAGGCCACCAGTAACTGGTCCCATGGAGAAGGCTGTCACAGAGGTCATTGACCTCAAATTGCAGTGCAAACATCACCTGACGCTCTACCATATCATCAATAATGTGGTTTCCCTTCCTTGTGTTTCACTTCCTTTGTAACACAATCCCACCAATACCAGTTGTCCTCTCTCTGTCTGCTTGTGTCTTTTCATTGCCTTCCCCCCATTTGTGTTAGCACCTCCCCATTCTATTTTTGTGTTTTGTTGTGTTTTTTTGTTTTTGTTTTTCTCCTCCTGCCATCCTTATATGCTCTTTCCTGCCCATACCCTCACCTTATTACCATCTTCCACTACCTTCTTGGAAAATGAAAATAGACATCTGATTCTGTTCACAAAAAAATATGCCCTTACATCCCCACCCCAGTTACACTTTCTTTTCATCTTGTCCTTCTGTATGTTCCTCTGTTTACTCTTCTCCCTTTGTGATTGTCTTATATGCCCATTTTCATCCCATGTGTAATAATAACTTGGTAGGGACTTTGTTGTGAAGCTCTTATCAGGGCTCTCAGCTATTGATGTTCATCATCATGTTTCACTGTTGCAGTCATTACACTTGGGTTATCCTGCTGGCAGGCTACCCGCAGTCGGCCTGAATTCCAAAGTCCTGGTCCGGCGTCGGTTGCTGTCACCTCTTCCCTGATGTCAGTGTGCCAGGGGTATATAAAATGCAGCCGATGCCATTTTCTTCAGTCTTTCTTGTCGCGTGATGCCCGAAGCAAAAGCAGTTCACAAGTGTTGGTCGGCCGACTCCTGAGATTTTCGAAATTGAATTTCAGAACCGAAGTCTTCAATAAAGCTAAGTACCCCGTTGGGGAAACTTTTTCTTGCCCAGACCGATGTCAGTAAAAGTTAATAATTGTATTTCTTGTGGGAAGCAAATACCTCATAAGGATTTTCACTCTTACTGTATTCCTTGCCTAGGCCTTGACCACGACGCTGCTAGTTGTCAGTTTTGTGCTAGATTCAACCAATGCACTATTAAGCATCGGTTTGATTTTGCTTTATATTACTTTGGCCGAAGGTTTAACTACATAATGCCGTCAGAACAACCGATGACCGGAATTCATAAAAAACGCAAAGACAAAGAAAAGGACAGGCATCCGAGGTCCAAAACTGACGACGAAGCCTCTTCTAGGCCAGTCGCCGGTTCGCCGGTTCTCAGTGAGACGCTTTTGCAGCCCCTGTCACCCGCTACCTCAGAGCCACAGGCCGCCTCCGATTCCCACGTGGAGGCAACTAGGCCTCTGGAAACTCAAGGTATTGGGCCTACGGAAACTATTCCCTCAGATGGATCCAGAGCCGCTGAGCGGGCATCGGCTTCTGAGGGTGTTTTCAGACCTACACAGCTTACTGTCAAGGCAGCCAAGGCAAAGTCAAAAACACCAAGACAAAGAAATAAGTACAGCATCCTCCATGACAGTCATCCATGCCAAAGAGACAGATGCTTAAAATGGCTGAGGACCTAATTACTTTGATCAGGGGTTCCCATCCCCCTCCTGATAAAAGGCCTAGGCAAGACACTGGCAATGTCTCCTCTGACCAGGTTTCTATTTCTTCTGATTCCTCTTCAGAACAGAGATATTCTCTTCCTCCCTATGAGGACTCTGATGCTGAAGAATCTATCTCTTCAGCCTCTCCTCCTGAGGATTACTCTTTTGGGGAAACCTTGCACACCATGAGGGAGCATTTCCATTTGGAGAGCCAGGATTATTCAGAATCCAAGAAAAGGCTCAGAGACTAGATATTGTTGATGATGTTTTTTCTGAATCCAGTTTGTCTCCTGATTCTTTACCCCCTGCACCAGTCAAGCCAGATAGGTACTACAGGGTCCCAGACTCATAAAGTTCTTTATAAAAACCCTGCTGCTGACCAAGAAACAATTTCTCAGGGTCCCAAAGGGATCAAGGCTTCCACTGCAAAAAACCCTGTTCCCTCTGATAGGGATTCTAGAGCTCTGGACAGATGGGGGAAAAAAGTTTACACTTCTGCTACTTTAGCTGTAAGGGCTTTAAACTGCCAGTTTCACATGCTTAAATATCAACAATACCTAATGTCGTACAAGCTCAGAATGTCCAGACAATAAGGAAATGTAGGATTTATTGCATGCAGCTGAACAAGTGGGAAAACATACTTTGCAATGTGGTTTTGATTCATCAGAGGCTTCTTGCAGAGCCGCAGTTACAGGTTCTGTCATCCGAAGGCATGCTTGGTTAAAAGAACAAAGTTACCTGATCATGTTAAAGCAAAATTATTGGATGCTCCATTACAGCATGATACTTTGTTTGGTGTTAAGGCAGAAGAGGTGTTAAAGAAAATGGAGGATAAAGCAAAATCAATGCAGACAGTAAAGGATTTCTTACAGGTTCAGCCACCTAGATTTAGCAGGAACTGGCCTTCTAAAAATTGGTCCTTTCCAGTGTCAAACATTGAAAAAGGGTTTTTCTAACCTGAAAGCTTTGTTGTTTATAAAAGGTTTTTTCTAACTCAACTTTTCGTTGTTTGGATTCCTTTGGACTTTATTTCAGTGCTTTCTACTGTCCTTTCCAGTGTCAGACAGGCCACAAAGAGGCAGATACAGAAGCCCAAGAGGCAGATTTCAGCCCCAAGGCTTGTACAGACCTAAACAATGGGGTGATTCAGCCCCCAAAGGCAGAGAAGACAAATCACAACCTTATAGGAAACAGTCCCAATGACTTCCCTCCACAAATGCCAAGCACTTACCTTTTGGCTGCATCCTTAGGGGGAAAACTAGCACTTTTCTCACAAAATTGGCGCATGATCACCCAGGACAAATGGGTACTGAATATTGTTTCTCAGGGTTACAGGTTCCACTTTCACACCCTACCAAGGTCAAAAGGTATGCCAGACCTGCCACAAAATCAATGGGCAGAGGCACAAAAACAAATTCATGCTCTCATGTACATGAGAGCTATTCAAAAAGTACCACAGCAAGAACAGGGGCAAGGATTTTACTCAAGACTTTTCTTGGTACCCAGAAAGGACAAAGCCTGGAGACCAATACTGCCAATACTGGACCTGTCAATTCTAAATACATTCCTGGATTTTCCAAAATTCAAAATGTTGACACTGCAGCAACTTCTACCCATGCTGGGCAAGAAGGCTTGGCTAGTTACTTTGGACCTCAAAGAGGCATACCTGCATGTCCCAGTCAGACAATCTTGCAGAAGATACCTCAGATTCATAGCTGGCTCAATGCATTACCAATTCTCTGCACTGCCCTTTGGCTTGTCTACTGCGCCCAGGGTCTTCACAAAATGCCTGGCACCAGTAATTGCATTTTGCAGACAATAAGGAATTCAAATATATCCCTACTTGGACGACTGCCTTATTCAAGCAGAGAGCAAGGACATTCTACTAAAGCATCCGGCGTTTGTAAAACGATTATTAATTTGCCTAGGGTACACAGTAAACGAAAAGAAATCAAAACTAGTGCCCTCTCAAGAGATAATATTTCTGTGTGCAAGCTTAAATACAACTGCTCAGATGGCTTATCTCACGCCAGACAAGCAAAGGAAGCTGATTCATTACTTTCAAATGATGGTAACAAAGATCCAGCTACCTGCAAGAAAAATTCTGCAGGCTTTGGGCTTCATGGCATCCTGCATCCTGCTAATTCCATATGCAAGACTGCATATGAGGAAGCTACAATGGTATCTAAAAAGTGTTTGGACTCAACATTGCCACAGCCTGGAAACAGTAGTAACTCTTATTCCCTGCCTGCAACAGGAGCTTCGATGGTGGGCACTGGCCTGTCACCACAACAAGGGACACCCTTTCACTTTACCCACATCCAGGCAGACACTAACAACAGATGCATTGGATTATGCCTGGGGGGCACACATGGCAGGAAAATGTATTCAGGGCACGTGGCCTGCGGACCAAATGCATCTTCACATCAATCAAAAAGAGATGCTAGCTGTACAGAATGCCTTGACAGCCTTCAAGGATCTACTACATCCAGGACAACTATTACTAAAGACGGACAATACCACAGTTATGTGGTACATAAACAAGCAAGGGGGCACACATTCTTACCCCCTCTGCAGGCAAGCCATGACTTTGTGGAACACAGCACTGACCTATCAAGTACATCTGCAGGCACAATTCCTGCCAGGAAAGAAAAATACTCTGGCAGATGAACTAAGCAGAAACATCATGGACCCTCACGAGTGGAAACTAAATCCACAGGTCTTCAGCATGATAACAAGGAAATGGGGATGCCCAGACATAGATCTTTGTGCCTCCCCTCACAACTGACAACTACAGAGATTCTTCACAAGGACTTATCACTCACAAGCATGGAAATTGGATGCTCTATCATTCAGCTGGAAAACCCTAACAGTTTATGCCTTTCCACCACTGCCTCTCCTTTCCAAGGTGCTCCTAAAAGTCAGACAAGAGAAGCCACAAATGATTCTGATTGCCCCAGACTGGCCACGCCAGCACTGGTACCCAATCCTAAAGAGCTTGTCTCAAGGCCTAGCCTGGACTTTACCTCAAATTCCTCATCTTCTGACTCAACAAAGCAATCAGATCCTGCACAGCCAACTCAGAACCTTAAATCTGGCTGCATGACAGATAATATAGCCACTCAGAACACACCTCTCTCTAAAGCTGCTATGGATATCATTTTGGAGACCAGGAGGCCCAGCACCAGGAAATCTTATGCAGAAAAATGGAAGAGATTCTGTGCTTGGAACCAGGCACAAGGACTTGAACCACTTGTTCCAAATATTCATCAGATTTTACAGTACCTAACTGAGATGCTGGACAAAGGCCTCTCCTTCTCATTAATTAAGATACATGCCTCTGCCGTTTCAGCTCATTACAATACGGAACCTCCTATTTTCTCACATCCACTACTAAGACAGTACCTCAGAGGGGCTATAAACATAAGACCCCCCAAGGAGAGCACCGATACCTACATGGGACCTCAACTTTGTCTTAGAAAAGCTCACACTGCCTCCTTTTGAGCCAGCCAATACAGCTGACATAAAATTTTTATCATGGAAAACTGCTCTGCTCCTAGCAATAACTTCAGCAAGAAGAGTCTCAGAGTTACAGGCATTAATGGCAGTGGAACCTTTTATCATTTTTCATCCAGACAGGGGTTTCTCTAAGGACAAACCCAACATTTATGCCAAAGGTAGTATCCAGTGTGGCTCTTAACCAAACCATTCATTTGCCAACATTTTATCCAAATCCCCAGAATAAAGGAGAGAGACTTCTGCACTCTTTGGACATACACAGGTAGCTATGCTTCTACTTGGACAAAACAAAAGCTTTCGGAAAAACTGAGCAACTGTTTGTAGCATATGCTGCAGGATCACAAGGAAAGGTTATCTCAAAGCAGACTATTTCAAAATGGATAGGACACTGTATTTGTTTCTGCTATGCAAAGCATGGCAAGTCAGTGCCTAAGAATATTAGGCCACATTCTACCAGGGCAGCAGCCACTTCAGCAGCTTTTCTCAGCGGAGTACCAACCAAGGAAATTTTGGACGCTGCAACTTGAAGTTCAGTGCACACTTTTACCAAGCATTATCACTTACCTCTTTACTCTAAATCCAGAGCAGGCTTTGCCACTGCAGTTCTGCAGGGCCTCATAGCCACTCCTAATCCTATTTAGACCCAGCCGCCCTACCTCAGCTTTGGGATTCAACCCAAGTGTAATGACTGCAACAGTGAAACATGATGAACATAGTACAGCTGTGTACCTACCATAAATGTAGATGTTCAAGTGTATTCACTGTTGCAGTCCAGGTTACCCACCCTCCATCCCTCTTTCTTTGCTGGGACTTATCTATGCTTCTCTATCCTATACAACCTATGTGGTGTATTTGCTTGTAGATGAAGGTATTGTTTTTATTTTACTGTATGTTTTTATAAGCAATATGTATTGCCTACCTTCTTGGGGGCACCTGACATCTGGGGCAAGAAAAACTGAAGAAAATGGCATCGGCTGCATCTTATATACCCCTGGCGCACTGACGTCAGGGAAGAGGTGACAGCAACCGACGCCAGACCAGGACTTTGGAATTCAGGCTGACTGCGGGTAGCCTGCCAGCAGGATAACCCAAGTGTAATGACTGCAAGAGTGAATACACTCGAACATCTACATTTATGGTAGGTACACAACTGTACCTTATTGCTACATGGCATTACGCATGTGAATGTATGTCATTATAGGCATGCTACATGCACACTACTAGCCTGATTTGGTCATGACTGTAGTCACACAATGTCTATGATTTGTGGGGTTTAGCCAGAGCTAAAAAGGCAAATAAATCACGTAACTGTCTGTAATAAAATAATCTATTAAAAAATGTAAAGAAGAAAAACAGCAACTCAAATGGCAAGGCATAGTTCATCAGCTTTTGTTCAGTCTTTGATTAATAGCATAATTTAAAATAACTGATTCTGCTTAGCAAGCAGCCAAATTTAAAAGCTGGTGCTTTGAAGAGGCTTTCTGTTTTCCTTGTCCAGATATCTGTAGTTTAAAGGAAACTGAAAGTTATGCTGAATAATTAAATCTTACTTCTGCATCAGGCTTTTGATTATTTACAAGTATTCTGACTGTAACTGTGAAGGCAGTAATTTTAATGGCATTTTTAACTAGAATCTGATGTGCAAAATAGCCCTTCTCAGATTGTTTTCAGCCATAAATCAGGCCACAAAGGTAAGACAAGTAGCCAGATATCCAGCATATTTTTGGGGATGTGAGAAGCAGCCACTGTATGCAGAGAAATCCCACAATGAGAAAGGACATTTAGTAAAGCAAGTACATACAGTGACCAGACATTTTCACTCAACTCCAGAACGGATCTGTGGGCAGAAACATTAACCACTGGGTCCCATGCTATCATTAAGAAAGTGTGTTGACTTTATTTTTAATCATAATCCAATTACTATTTTTTGTTTATACCACTTATTATGTTTGCATTTTTTTGATAACTGTAGTCATTTTTTAAAACTCTGGCACAGTCAGTAGCCCCCGGCTCTTACATTATATCCTTGTTTTGTATTTTTAATTGATAAAGGCAATAATAACAAGTAGAATTTAAAAAAAAAAAAGGTTTGATCACAAACAGGTGAAAGCGTTGTTGAACCAAAG
Source organism: Protopterus annectens (assembly GCF_019279795.1). Classification (NCBI taxonomy): domain Eukaryota; kingdom Metazoa; phylum Chordata; order Ceratodontiformes; family Protopteridae; genus Protopterus; species Protopterus annectens. The sequence goes on from NC_056746.1 coordinate 816,098,198, forward strand.
AAGGATATTAACAGAACAAGCATAACACTGCTAAGCCAATAGGCAGAGGCATGGAGGAGACAGAGTACAGTGGAAGAAGGAAGGCTGGTGAGGTGTAAGGGCTCTGTATCCATAACATGGCTCAGACAATTGTGAGGTGAACTGTGTTGTGTGGTTTACAGGAAGATGAACTTGCTTTATGATGACAGGTGCCCCACTATGGCCATTTTACTTGATATAAACCTTTAACTCTATGAACCTCAGGCTCCTGTGTTACAAAATTGCAGAGTACAACTTGGCCTCAGCATCTATTGCATGAATGCTGAGCTACCTCCAGAATACTACCATGAAAGCAAAATGATGAGCTCGATTGCAATCCTTAGTAAAAGTAACTGCAGATGTGTGTTACTTTGAAAGGGCCACTGCTGTTTTAGTTGTCTGTGAATGACATGGTGGTGCAATGAGTGATCCTCCTGGGGTTCGTTGCTGTTCCTGTTACTTCTGAGTCAGACATGGTAGCACTGAGTGCATCCCACAGGATCGGTGTTTGTGTCACTGCTGTTTTAATTATTTATAGGTTTCACACCAGTACTGTGAGTGTTCCTAAGGAAAAGTAAAGGAGTCATTGCTGCTCCCTTTACTTATGAATGCCATGTGGTAGTATTTCAGTTGCCCTGTGAGCATCAGTTCTTTGGCTACAGCTTTTACCATTATTTAGGAATAATGTCTAAGTACTGTGGCTGTCCAGCAGGGATTAATGCTATGGCCAGTACAGTTTTTGTCATTTAAGGGTGATGTGGTAGCACTGTTGGTGGTTTTCAGGGCCTAGTGCTGGGATCACTACTCTTCTTGTTATTTTTGACTGATGTGTAGCTGCACTGTGGATGTCCTCAGAGGCTCAGTTTTGGGGCTACCATTTTTCTAATTTGTAAGATCTGGGGTGATTGCTGGGGACACTGCTGCACCCATTATGACTTGTGGAAACACTTTAATTGTCACAGAGGGATCAGCGTTAGGGCACTTCCTTTCTTCATTATTTACAAAGGATGTGCATCAGCACTGTGGGTATCCTTCAAGGATCAAAGTTGGGGCCACTCTAGTTCCTCTTATTTGTGAAAGATATGTGCTAGCACTGCTGCTGTTGGTTTAGTGCTGGGTCACTTCTGTTCTTCTCATTTATGTATATAGTTATTTATTACTTATTTAAAAGTTATTTATTTATATATCTCCTGAGTGTGTAGACTGCTCTAATGATCCATCCAGAGGCATTTAAAGCTGTTTCACTTTTAAGCTACAAGGCAGAGCAGATTACACATTGATCGAAGGATCTTTAAATAAGAAAACTAGCACATTGCAGTGCCATGGCTCCCTTCAGGAATTAGTGTTGAGGCCAAATGTGCTCTCATTATTTATGTATGGCATGGGGGAGCACTATGCAATGCCAGGCTTTAATTATAACTAGAAAATGCCATCCTTTTTTGCTTGTCTTCTTAACATTCTACCATGTATTGCAGGGGTGAACTGGATGAATTTTGACACACTAATGTTAATGAAGAAGTTATTTCTGAATGTTTCAGAAGAGTGATGGTAGTGCATAACACTTTCTTTAGGTATTGCATATGAACTACAAAAGATTCACAGACGTATTGAACATTCTACTAGACACCCTGTAGTTTCTGGGAAAGATTTACTGGAATTTTACCTTGAGCCCCTTGTGTCAGGTGTAAGATTGAGGTTGATAGATTCTGCTGAATTTTTGAAACTAATTTCAGTTGCTCAAATGGAATAATGTTAGTAAATGTATATTCCAAAATCAAAGTCATCTCATCTGCTGCTCTGCATTCTAGCACCCTTCAGCACAAAGTATCAGGTCCTCTGTTTCACAGCTTCACATCCTACATGAGGATGAGGAAGGGAAAAAAAGGTCCATTTTCTGACACTCTGCCCTCCTTATGAAGTGCAAAAACAAAACAAAACAAAAAAACTGATCTGCTGATTGCACCACCTAACACTTTACACCTGGGGCAATTGCCCCTTTGCCCCACCCTAGCTATGCTTCTGTGATATTCAGTGTTCATGCACTAGCAATTCTTGAGTTAGGGGTCAGGAAGATGTATATTTTTTTATTACAGAACATAAATCTGTACATACTTCAAAATGAATGAATTCTTAGTATGACTGACTAATATAGTTCTAAATAAAAATGTGTTTAACTTTAAAGGATCTTGCCACGCACATTTACATCAACAGCAATGGGGCCGTCATCTCTCCAACTATGCAGTTTTATTTATGGGATATTTTGAGCAGAAACATACATGCATGATGTAAAAAAAACTCCGATTTTTGGATAAAATATGAATGTGTTGAAGATTCTTGGATGATTTCATGCATCATATGGAAGTCTGATGTTAATGTGTTAAGGCTGCTCACCATCCTAGCAAAAATATGTTTGGCATTCATTTCATCTTTCAGTTATTTGCAATAGATCTCTTATATGTTGCAGATTAGTCCAGATTATTAGATGGAACTGTAGTTACCTATTTGGACAGAAAATCATTTTTCAAAAAAATAACTTTTTTCTACATGCAACAAGCTGTCACCTTAAGTTTATGAACGCTGATATTCTGAAGTCCCAATTTATAAGGGGCACAAGAGTTTGCACTTTACCAGGGGATTGTTGGGCATTTTGTGATGACCTTCATCATTGTTTTGCACATAGAGGATATGATAAGGAAACCATACAGGTAGTTTGATCAGAAGTAGATCTGATGCCTAAAATGGAGCTTTTTGTACATAACCAAAACCCTGAAAGCTCCATCAACAAATGTAAAATATATTAAAACTTAGGGAAGTAATACAAATCCTAAAAGATTTTGTCAACTAACCTGACAGCATAGTTAGTTTAGTAGAATATAAATTCCCTTTCTGAAAAGGAGAGAGTTTAGCATTGTACTTTAATGGACATAAGAAAATATGTGACAGTTTGTCTGGTTTACTGAGGAATTTAAGCCATATGGTTTAAAATTGTGAATTTCTGAACATTTTAAGTGCTATATGCTGTCAGAGAGAGAGAGAGAGAGAGAGTGAGAGTGAGAGAGAGAGATAAAGCAGCATTCTATATAAGTATGTTAAAGCACATTCTACAGTGTTACCTTCTTTCATGGGACTTGATAGAAGGGTTTTGGGACTAAAAAATGTGGGTGGGGCCAGAAATTAAAATGTAATTGGAATATTATCCAGCCCTAGTTTCAGTTAACTTTTATTTTATATGTAGCCACTGGTTTGAATGTAGGTGTTATTTAATGAACTCTCCACCTGAGGTTAGGTGTACTAAAAACAAAACAAACAAAACAAGTGTGTTTATTTTGAAGTCTGGTGTTATTTTTTAGATGTCCACCAGAGGTCAGAATTACAGTGAGTAATTATTGTGGCTAAGTTTTATAAAATCATTTCCATAAGATGCAAAATCTGTTGTATGACCTTATCAGATGATCTCTTAGTATACAAGTCATGTGCATGATGCCTTCTTTATGGACTCTATTTGTCCTCTGTATTTTTCCATGTGTTTTTTCTGGATACGCTAGTTTCCTCACATGTCTGAAAGAATTCAGTAGGAGGATTGGTGAATTTAAGTTGTACCTAGATGTACGTGTCTTGTGTGTGTGTGTGTGTGTGTGTGTGTGTGTGTGTGTGTGTGTGTGTGTGTGTGTGTGTGTGTGTGTGTGATACGGAAGAAAGGTCAGATGATCTACATATGTTCCATGCTTTTCAAATAAACTCCGTGGATAGCAGCAACTGCTAACTGGTTCACTATAGAAGTCAGATTTTACTTGTAAGCATTGCTAGATGGGTGGACTGGTCTGGTTTATGCATTGAAGCTCTCTAGAGATATTATTCTTCTAACAATCAACTGGAAAGGCCCCTATCTTAGGTCAGGAAAGTGTCTGTGTGTGTGTGTGTGTGTGTGTGTGTGTGTGTGTGTGTGTGTGTGTGTGTGTGTGTGTGTGTGTGTGTGTGTGTGTGCATGTGTGTGCATGTGCATGTGTGCATGTGTGTGCATGTGCGTGTGTGCATGTGTATGCATGTATGTGTGTGTTTCTTTGTGTGTGCATATGCACGTGCACCCATGTGTGCCCCTTGTCTTAACCTGAACCCTTCATCTGTTAAACACATCAGATATTGTTTTCATTCACTTGATCATTTTTTACTTTACAGTTCTATTATTTTTAGTTTGCTCAAGAAACTATTATAGGTTACAGACTCAGGAGTTTAAGTCTAAATAAATTATGGCCATAGAATTTGCTTTAACTTCTTGTTCAGTCACCCAGATATATAATTGTTTTATGTTCACTTGAAATAATCTGATAGCCATAATCCCATCCTGTTTTTTGCTCTAAGTATGGTAATTCTTGAAGAAACTCATTAGTCTTTCTCTTAGTATTTTCTTCAAGCTGTCTTTGCTTGGACACCGCAGTTACCCCTTTTCAGTCTTCTGGCATCTCCCGACTAGTCGATCTGGTAATGTGTTCCACAAGCAGTCCTACCAAGACACTAGCTAGATTTTAAAGACTCATTGGATAGGATGTACTATTAATCCCCAGTACCCATTCTTGTCTGCGGATGAAGTTCCTTCTTCACTGTCCCTTGAATGATCTTGACATCTGTGCAGCATTTTCCTTTCTGCCATATCTTTCTTTTCCATAGTGATACTCCTTTTCCTTTGTTCCATTTCTTTAACCAAGATTTAGTTGACAAAAATATGTTGGATTACTGCCTACACCCCGCTATATCTTCATTCCCTAACAGTGCAATCAGATTATGCAGCACAGTTCCTGTCATTCATTCCCCAGCGTATGGAAACATTTCTTTCTTGTCCTTTATCACATTCACTGATTCTCCAAGTTTTCTATAGTATTTCTAACCTCCCTAGATTGCTTCTGTGCTTTCTGACTTTTTCATATTCTGAATAATTAGCATACCTTTTCTTATTCCATTTTTCCAACCCATTTCTGGGTGGCGCAGTGGTGCAGTGGTTAGGGTTGTTGCCTCACAGTAAGAGATTTTCTTGTTTAATTCTCGGCTGGCGTGCCTTTTGTGTGGAGTCTGCATGTCCTCCCTGCATTTATGTTGGTTTCCTCTGCGTGCTCCAGTTTCCTCCCACATTTCACAGACATGCATCTAGATCATTTCTCACCAGGTCGCTGCTGAAAATGGGTCTGTCCCACTAAACAAATGTTAAATAAATTTACATAGCTTTTACTGCCTGTTATTCCCTTTTAACCAAGTTAGCCATCTTTTCAACATGGTATTATTTCTTCCTCATAGACCCTTCTCCACTGCAGCCCATATGCTATCTTAAAACTTTTCCATAATATACTAATACTTTCAGTTGTGTACATTGACTCTTGTCAGTAATCCCTCCATTTTTTTAGTGTGTACCTCTAATCTGATCCTTACAACGTCTTTAATTTAGTTACTATTTATTTATATACTTTTTTTTTTTTTGGGTGAGTGGCTTGTCCAAGGACCCTTTTCAGCTATGACTTGAGCCACAGAGCAGTGCAGTATGATGTTGTGAAAATATAATGAGCTCTAGTTTACAGGTGCAGGCAATGATGTTGGTACAAAAAAGCAGTACGGACATATTTATACAAGACAAATACTAAGAATGCTGAAGCACCACTTTATAAGAAAACACTTTGTTAAAAGCATATTAAAAAGGTAACAATATAAAGAAAAAATATACCAGTGAGTGAACAAACTTTGTCTTTTATTTAAAGGGCTTAGAAAGCTGGTTGGTGCCTTCATATGGTACTCTAGACTTCATCAGACCTCTGCACACTAATGATAATGGTAACTTGTACTTCAAGTTGTCCTTAAATAGTCAGATTATGATTAAAAAACACCTAGCTGGAGGAAAATGAAATGACCATTGAGGCTCTGAAGTCAGTGACCAGGCTCACGCTTTCTCAAAACAGAATTAATTCATTCCAATGATCATAACTGAGTTATGGAAATCTGCTAAGCTAATCAAACTGGAATTTGAAACAATCAACATAGAGTTACAATAAAGAATAGCTTATCAAGATTATTGATAGTTATTATTGAACTCCCCATTATGTAAAATGTAACCAGAATTTCAATTGTAATCTGTTTTTTGTCTAACCACATATACAAATTATGTTTTAATTGATCTGTTTATTGTTATGATTTTAGAGTATGTATAATTAAACATATTTCTGTCTATAGTTATGTACTGGAGTTTTTCTCTCTGGGCCGTTGTTTAAAATGGGTATGTTTGCATACCCAGTCAGACTATCCCAGTAAACAAATGCAATGAGTAAGTAAATAAGATCTTTAGATTGGGAGGGTGTTGACCATTAAGGGCCTGAAACCTGGATCCTTTAACTAATGAATTCTTACACCCTTGTGGAAATGGCTTCACTGAACTAATCAGGGGAGTGGGGTGAAAACTTAAATATTGAAAAATTATTGTACAAAGTGAAACAAGGAAAGTCTTTCCTTATTGCAAAAAAAAAAAACAGATGCTGATGTAAAGGTTTAAATGGTCCCTGGTGCTCTTGTGGGGAAGAATGACTAGGGAGAAGTGGAAGGCATAACCTGAATTTAATGAATATCCATGCAAAAACCTAGATTGACTCTGACTCTGAACAATAAAATTAATTGATTTGTTCAAAATGAATTAAAAAGATCAACTTACACTCAAAATTACCCTGGGGTGTACTATATTGTGTCTTCCTTACCTCATGCATTACTTTGTTTATCACTGGGGATGAAAAAGTGACCACTTGCTGTGGTTATTGCAGTGCGAATGGGGTGTGATAAACCAGTGCCTTGAACTGGGGAACCAAACTTGGCAAACTATTTCTATGTACCACAGGCCTAATGGAGCTGGATGTAACTCACCGACATCAGTCAAGGCTAGTGGTTGCAGATGATGTGAGCAAAAATCAGGCTGTCGGTTGATGGCCAACATGTAGAAGTCATAGGGTTGCTTAAGACCCAATAGATGAATTGCCATTATGGTAGTAAAACCACCATTATACCATGACCCCCTATTAATATTCCAAAACATGCACGCTGATTGGCCAGCGTGCACATTGTAAATCGACTTATACTAATGGAAAAAGGTCCGGTCGCCCGGACTTTTTCCATTAGTATAAGTCTTTTTTTAAAACACTGCCTCGCTATGTTAAAAGAGTTTAACATAGCGACACAGATTTAACAAAAGCAACGGAGATCTCCGTTGCTTTTTTTAAAGCTGTCTCGCTATGTTAAACTCCTTTAACATAGCGACACAGTGTGTAAAAAGCAACGGAGATCTTGCTTTCTCCGTTGCTTTTTTTTTAAACCTGTCTTGCTATGTTAAATAAAAAGCAACTGAGAAAGCAAGATCTACTTTGCTTTTTACTGTTTCGAAACAGTAAAAAAGCAACTGAGATCTTGCTTTCTCCATTGCTTTTGGCCACAGCTCTGATGTACTGTGTAGGCATGCGCAGTACATCAGAACTGCCGCTGATGCCAGACAGCTGCGGAAGGGCAGCAAAGAGGCATTATACAATGCCATTATTTAAGAAAAGTAATTGTTTCTTTTTTTAAATAATGTCATAGTATAATAGCAATAATCCACTTCTGGGTGTGGGTAATGCGGGATTTAACCACTGTTGTCTTTGTTTAGTCCCTCGGGCTTCGCCCTCGGGACCAAACCACGCCAACCTTGGTTAAATCCAGCATTACCCACACCCAGGCGTGGGTTATTGCTATAGTAATCACAAATTCATGGCCAAAAGGAGGAAAAGAGTTAATCCTAGAAACTGACTGCTCCTACCATAGAACCAGCTAAAGCTGCTTAAAGCTCAGAGCCATCATGTGGTTGTTAGGGATGCGCTATTCTTTCTGAGCACAGAACAAAGTGTATTCATGTCTATATTGAAGTGCAGCATGAATCTATGGACTGGAACCAGAAAATTTATTACAGGACTGACCTCTGTACTGCTAATGGACAGAGGCAGCTCCTAAATGCTTTATGTCATGCATGTCCCCCCACAAATTATCTATGGTATGATCCTAGTTATTCTCATTTGGGGTAATATATAATTATCAACCATGAGATGGGTAAGGCCAATTTCTAACCAATGGGAATTCTCATTTGGGGTAATATATAATTATCAACCATGGGATGGATAAGGTCATTATCTAACCAGTTGAAATAGGTTGATTCAAGCCAAAAAGTGAAATTGGCTAGGCTTAAAATGTCCTTCAAGGGCAGCTAGCCTCATACTTACCTATGAAGCTATGCATGAAGGTAAGTCAGTTTTCTTGCTACCACTAAGCTAGACCCGTATAGGAAACCTCTTTGAATCAGGTTTACCAATAGTAACAAGAACAGCAGAGGCTGGCTTGAGGATGCAAACAACCAGTGTGGGTGCCACAGAGTTGGACCAGTAAGGGGAGATGCATTCATTCAAGTCTGCCAAAAGGAACCAAGGTTAGTAATAAGATGGCTTCAGGGAGGAAATAATTAATGAGCTTACATATAGCTGAGTCTTTACTATAAGTAAAGGGAAGGGTGGCAGTGGTAGTGAATCTGCTGTTGGAGGTAGAGAGCTAGGAAAACCTCACCGATGTGAAGCAAATGAAAGGCTGCAATCTCAAAGTGGACAAGGGTGGATAAACCTAAGGGGCCTTGGCTGTGAGAAGATACATAAAAAACAAGGACTGAACAAAAAATAAAAAATTAAAATAAAATGAAGTAAAGTTTGCCAATGACAAAGACCATCGTAAGCCTTGAATGGAGGTCTAACATATCTGTCCCACAAAAGTCAATTAAAACATAAAAGAAAATTATGGCTGGAGGTGTCCACTGTCATGGATTAACTTTAAAGGAAAAAAATCTACTTGCCAGTTGCTGCCCATCAAATATCAAAATCAATCCCCCATCTCCAAAATCATGAGAGAAGTAATAGCCTGTAATCAATTTGAAATGGGGGAAGTGATAGGTTCCTTATAAGTTAGAAATGGCTTGGAAGTCAGTAAGAAAATTACAAGCAGGTAATAGAATACACCAGATTTAACCCTTATACAGTACTTTTGATACAAAAGAAATAAAATAAGGAAACAACAGTTCCAACCTTACCAGAACATATATAAAGAGGATTGCAAATCAATGTGAAACTAATTACTTGTCTGTAATCTTCCCTTCAGAGTGGACCAAATAAAAGAATATAAAAGTTTTATAAGCAAACATTACAAACAAAGGTTTTGTAAGGTGTTCTACCCAAATTTAAAGTTAGCATCTAAGCACACTTGCTCTGGTAATTTAAGTTAAGCTCTAAGCAAACCATATTGTTGTTTAAAGTACCTCAGGCTTAGCCATGTTGTCTAAAGCAGTGGCACTCTTGGCATTTCACAAGGTGTAACTTAAGTTGTTCTTGAAATGATACAGTCTGTTTCACATTATAATTCACCAGATGTGACATTCCATCCAGAGGAATTAGTTTTACGGAAACATCTATCCCACTGTGGCTAAACCAAATTAAGGTATTTCTGTGGTAATGGTGCATTATCCTTGAATATTCTCCCACCACGCCATCAGTGCTACCTCAGTGCCTTGGTCACAACTGCTTAGTGTTGTCCATATGTTCTAGTGTTATATACTAGTCTTTACACTGTAATAGCAATCTGTGTTGTAGCATGGTCACTAGTGACCAACTGAGCATTAGTCTCTGCCTTTGGAACACTTGAATATTGCACAGTAATAATTCCTGTATCCTGTCTTTGCTAGTGCCTTCATGTACTATTTGTATGAATCCGCTTTGATCCATCATAGTTCACTGTCCTATTTTCCCTTGTTGCATCCTTTGGGCTTCTACTAGGAGAGTGAAGTGCCCTTTATTTTGACCCTTTCAGGCATTTCCATGCTCTAATACTTTTTCTTTCTAATGAATTTTGTCATCTCATCTGAAACAACCTGATGCCTTTAGATAGTGTCTGTCCACCTTCGTTATTTCCATATCTGTGTAGCTCTGATGAACTTTTCCTTCTTTTATTGCACCCAGTAACCCCTTTCTTTTCAATTTACCAGTGTAATCTTCATCCTGCATTTTTCCAACCCAGTTTGAAGTGTGTTTTAACATCTGGTCTCAGGTGCTGCTTAATCCCTACCATACACCTTCACCAGGCTTCAAAACTCTCCTCATTCCAAACTGTAGCATGGCCCATTCCTTCTCCCCACTCGCTCAGCAACAGTTAAACTACCCTATCTTCTTATTAATAACCTGCTACCATTGAGGCTTGGTAAATTTTATAGAATATGATTGCATAGCCCATCTGCCTACGTCTGGCTACATATTCTCTGCTTCCCCTCACTGGTTCCATGAAGATCTCCCCCAGACAATTACTACTTCTCACAAGAGTCAAGATATATGTGCATTATCTGTCTTTTGTAGGTGCTGTGGTCATTTTTCTGGACTGCACTAACCAGCTTCAGTCTAAGGCTGTACTTACAACTGGCTGTACTTACAACCCCTAGGAAAAACTCCATTACGATAAATCTAACAGCTACTGATCTGCATATGCAAAATATAAAATATATATTTTCATGAGGCACAGACATAGCCTCAGACCATTGCTTTTCAACATACATGCGATGCAAGAAAATTTTGTTTTGAGAATAAATGAAGTAGGCATCATAGAATGCCCTGTGAGCTCCATTAAATTGCTGGCGGTAACTCACATATGCCCATTTATAGTTAGGAAAGGAAAAGCATTGTTAAAAAAGACATTAAAAGTTATTAAGTTCATACAGAAATATTAGTTGTTGCAAGATGGCAAACAATGCCATCATACAAATGGAAGTCGAATAAAGCGCTCTGCCAGTATGCCAATGCAAGGTCAAACCAACTTGTAATCCAAACACCAGTGACCAGCATATAGGTATATAAGGCAATAAATCTTTAAATCTTTAAATAAGTTTTATTCTTCAGACTGGTTTTGGCTCACCAGCCTTCTTCAGTGAATCATAAACACACAAAAACATCATATACCATACTTAAATATCCCCCCCCCCAAACGTGATATACATAGTCCAGCCCATAATAAAAGGGCAAGAAGCCTACTAAATATAATATAAATCCAAAATGCAAAGTATTACATACAGTTAATAACACCCATAAAAAACAACATAATGAACCTAAGTAAAAATACATATAAGTATATCTGGTATGACTTTATAAATGATCATTAAGTCCAGGGGGAAACAATCCCCAAAAATTGATAATCCAGTATTTCTCCTTTTTGTTAAGTATAGTGTGCCAACTGTGTCAATTACTCTGATCCCCAATAATTCTATCTATAATCATAAGATGAAGTTCAGCATCAGCATGTTTAACAGTATGTCAATAAAGTGCATTGGTTTCCCGTCTATTCTGTATGTCGCTTCTATGTTCAGACATAAATATCCTCAACGTTCTGGAGGTCTGACCGACATAAAATGCCGAACATTTACAAGTAGCCAAACAGACAATCCAACTGGTACTACAGTTGCCAAAAAAATTTAAATCATAAACCCTACTAGTATTTTTACTAGTAAATTGTTTGAGTTTGCTTAGAAATTGGCAAGAACTGCAATGTCCGCATGGAAAGGTACCCAACAATCAGTCACCTAACACCGTCAGTTGTTTATGTACAGCACCACCACTCTCAATATGTTTAAAATGTGATAAATGGGATCCTAAAGTTTTTCCTTTTTGAAAGAAAACTGACACCTATTGCCTAAACAAGCTTGAAGTTCATGATTAGCCAATAAAATATTCCAATGTGTATCAATAACATTCCTAACAATATTACTATTACGCCCATATGTATTCACAAATCTGACCATGTCCCTGGTTTGAGTAGTAGCAGTATGTTGATATTCCAACAATGAATCCCTGTCCTGACCACTGGCCCAGTTGCTAGCCAATGAAATATCAATATTCCGATATCCCCTATTTCTGAACCTCTGACACAGATCTAATTTGGACAACTCAAAATTCTCCACAGAAGAGCTAATTCTCTTAATGCGCAGAAACTGGGATTTAGGAATATTACGGATGGTGTGTTGGGGATGCAAGCTGGAGGCATGGAGTAAACTGTTATACTGAGGATATTTACAAAAAGCTTTAGTACCCAAAGTATTATCAGCATTACGATATACAGTTGCATCCAAAACATTGATGACATCCTTATGAGTGGTGGCAGTGAACTCAATACCCCACTTATTTTCCTTAAGATATTGTAAAAGCTCTACCAAATACTCAGCATCAGCCCTCCACACCATCCAACAATCATCCAGATATCTGCCCAATATATCTATTTCATCCAAATATAAATTGTGTGAAGAATCATAAATGAGTTGCCCTTCCAAAAATGCCATAAATAGATCTGCATAAATAGGTGCAAATGATGCCCCCATGGCCATCCCTTGTAATTGCCAATAGCACTCACCCTGAAAATAAAAAAACATTTTTGGTTAGTACATGCTCTGCTATACATAAAAGTAATGTATTGAAACCAACCGGATATAAACAGGTGTGTTCCAACCAAAAGTGTAGTGCTTGAAGACCGGCCCAATAAGGAATGTTGGTATAAAGGGCCTTTACATCAAACGTACACAAGAACCATCCAGGTTCCGACTGTATATCAGAGATAATTTTAAGAAACTGTGTTGTATCTTGTATTCTGGCTCTGACTACAGAAAGCAAATGTTCAAGATATTTTGTCAAAAACGCTGACAAAGGTTCTGTCAAAGAGCCAATCCCTGACACAACTGGTCTACCTGGAGGTTGGGTGAGAGATTTATGAATCTTAGGCAAAATATACAAAATTTGTTTATGTGGATCCACCACCGTAAGATGATTCCTGTGTCAGTAATGATGCCTTCTTCAACTGACTGACCTAAGAAGGTATCAATCTCCTTTTTGAAATTAAGTGTGGGATCCAGGGGCATAGACATGTAATGTTTGGGGTTGGACAACTGTCCCTTACCCTCATTCAGATAATAATCTGTGTTCTTTACCACTCCTGCCCCTCCTTTATCTGCAGATGCAATAACACTATCATGGTTGTTTTTAAGTTCATCCAAAGCCATAATTTCCTGAGCAGAAAGATTATGAGCTAAGATAGATGATTCCCTGGTTGGAAAATGAAGATCCCGAAGAACAGCTTGTAAAGAAATGGAGACATGTTTATTCATAGGGGGTTGAAAGTTGGACTTAAGGAATCTGAATTCATCAGATCTTTGAGAATCAATATCTGAAAAAAACAATTTAAGGTTAAGTCTATGACAGAAGTCATATAAATCAGTAACTGTGCTATGCTCATCAACAAAAAAATCTGGGGACAAAGTTCAGGCCTATATTTAAGAGTTTCAATTGTTCATCAGTTAAAATCACATCAGAAATATTTAACACATTTTAACATGTAGGATCTACTGTTTCATGAAGGTCTGTAGTAATCCCTCTACTGTCATAATGTTGTTTCCTATTCCTATGTTTGCGCCACCTATGCTCCCATCTAAAGGGTGTTGTGTGTTACGTTTCTTGGGAATATGCCCATTTTATTTAATTGGCTTTATCATATATATAGTCCTTGGGGGCAGTTTGTTCTATTTTGCACAATTGGGATTAGCTCATCATTATGGATCTGGAGAATATTTTGACTGGGTTATGTGCAGACAGAGATGATATCAGGGTTTTTGGTATCATAAGTGAACAAGGCAATAACCCCAATAAATCCGAATTGGATCCAAAGGATGGCTGCAATATGATATTTAACCAACTGAGTAAGGGTTTGAAGACCCTTTGAACCAATATTTGGCATCTGAAGTTGTTCAGAGCCTATCAACATAGGGATTTAGTTCCCAGAGGCCTTCAGGTGTGGGTCCAGCCATTGATCGGTAGGTTGGATGACATTCTGACCAGAAATTGGAACCTAGCTCTCCAGTAAGCCTCCATGACATTTGTTCATCTATTGAGTTCCTATTATGAAAGGATGATTGACTTGAATGTGGCGGAGGTCAAAACTCTCTGTAATGAGTGTAAAACATATGAGGGCAATTCTCAATATGCAATTTGTTTGAACAAACTCTCCAAAGAACTGGCAATATGTGAAAAACAGACACAGGATAGGAAGATAAGGAAATTCAATAGGGACGTTATTGATTATCAGAGGAGTCGACCCTTTGAAGTAACGAAATCTGTCAAGTTTTCCAAGACCAGCAGACCTACCGGGGTCCATAATAATAAGAAAAGACCTAGGTCAATACTAAAGAAGACGGATTCACATTATACTAGTACATCAGGGGAGGAATCTTCCCTTACTGACACAGACAATGCCAGTACCCAGGCATCACCTATTCCCAAGAAACGTAACACACAACGCCCTTTAGATGGGAGCATAGGTGGCGGGGGGGGGGTGCGCAAACATAGGAATAGGAAACAACATTACGACAGTCGAGGGATTACTACAGACCCTTATGAAAAAGTAGATCATACATGTCAAAATGTGTTAAATATTTCTGATGTGATTTTAACTGATGAACAATTGAAACTCTTAAATAAAGACCTGAACTTTGTCCCCAGATTTTTTTGTTGATGAGTATAGCACGGTTACTGATTTATATGACTTCTGTCGTAGACTTAACCTTAAATTGTTTTTTTCGGATACTGATTCTCAAAGATCTGATGAATTCAGATTCCTTAAGTCCAACTTTCAACCCCCTATGAATAAACATGTCTCCATTTCTTTACAAGCTGCTCTTCGGGATCTTCATTTTCCAACCAGGGAATCATCTATCTTAGCTCATAATCTTTCCGCTCAGGAAATTATGGCTTTGGATGAACTTAAAAACAACCATGATATTGTTATTGCATCTGCAGATAAAGGAGGGGCAGGAGTGGTAAAGAACACAGATTATTATCTGAATGAGGGTAAGGGACGGTTGTCCAACCCCAAACATTACATGTCTATGCCCCTGGATCCCACACTTAATTTCAAAAAGGAGATTGATACCTTCTTAGGTCAGTCAGTTGAAGAAGGCATCATTACTGACACAGGAATCATCTTACGGTGGTGGATCCACATAAACAAATTTTGTATATTTTGCCTAAGATTCATAAATCTCTCACCCAACCTCCAGGTAGACCAGTTGTGTCAGGGATTGGCTCTTTGACAGAACCTTTGTCAGCGTTTTTGACAAAATATCTTGAACATTTGCTTTCTGTAGTCAGGGCCAGAATACAAGATACAACACAGTTTCTTAAAATTATCTCTGATATACAATTGGAACCTGGATGGTTCTTGTGTACGTTTGATGTAAAGGCCCTTTATACCAACATTCCTTATTGGGCCGGTCTTCAAGCACTACACTTTTGGTTGGAACACACCTGTTTATATCCGGTTGGTTTTAATACATTACTTTTATGTATAGCAGAGCATGTACTAACCAAAAATGTTTTTTTTATTTTCAGGGTGAGTGCTATTGGCAATTACAACAGACAGCCATGGGTGCATCGTTTGCACCTGTTTATGAGATCTGTTTATGGCCTTTTTGGAAGAGCAACTCATTTATGATTCTTCACACAACTTATATTTGGATGAAATAGAATAGATATATGGCACAGATATCTGGATAATTGTTGGTTGGTGTGGAGGGCTGATGCTGAATATTTGGAAGAGTTTTTACAATATCTTAAGGAAAATAAGTGGGGCATTGAGTTCACTGCCACCTCTCATAAGGATGTCATCAATTTTTTGGATGTAACTGTATATTGTAACGCTGATAATACTTTGGGTACTAAAGCCTTTTGTAAATATCCTCAGTATAACAGTTTACTCCATACCTCCAGCTTGCATCCCCAACACACCATCCGTAATATTCCTAAGTCCCAGTTTCTGTGCAAATTATATGATTAGCTCTTCTGTGGAGAATTTTGAGTTGTCCAAATTAGATCTGTGTCAGAGGTTCAGAAATAGGGGATATCAGAATATTGATATTTCACTGGCTAGCAATTGGGCCAGTGGTCAGGACAGGGATTCATTGTTGGAATATCAACATACTGCTACTACTCAAACTAGGGACATGGTCAGATTTGTGATTACATGTGGGCATAATAGTAATATTCTTAGGAATGTTATTGATACACATTCGAATATTTTATTGGCTAATCATGAACTTCGAGCTTGTTTAGGCAATAGGTGTCAGTTTTCTTTCAAAAAGGGCAAAACTTTGGGATCCCATTTATCACATTTTAAACATATTGAGAGTGGTGGTGCTGTACATAAACAACTGACAGTGTTAGGTGACCGATTGTTGGGTACCTTTCCATGCGGACATTGCAGTTCTTGCCAATTTGTAAGCAAACTCAAAACAATTTACTAGTATAAATACTAGCAGGGTTTATGATTTAAAATTTTTTGGCAACTGTAGTACCAGTTGGATTGTCTATTTGGCTACTTGTAAATGTTCGGCATTTTATGTCGGTCAGACCTCCAGAACATTGAGGATACATATGTCTGAACATAGAAGCAACATACAGAATAGACGGGAAACCAGTGCACTTTATCGCCATACTGTTAAACATGCTGATGCTGAATTTCATTTTATGATTATAGATAGAATTATTGGGTATCAGAGTAATAATCAACAGGGTTGGCACACTATACTCAACAAAAAGGAGAAATACTGGATTATCAATTTGGGGGGATTTTTTCCCCCTGGAATTAATGATCATTTATAAAGTCATACCAGATATACTTATATGTATTTTCATTTAGGTTCATTATGTTGTTTTTTATGGGTGTTATTAACTGTATGTAATACTTTGCATTTTGGATTTATATTATATTTAATAGGTTTCTTGCCCTTTTAATATGGGCTGGACTATATATGTCACGTTTTGGGGGGTAGGACTGTTTAAGTATGGTGAAATTCACCCCGGGGATCACTTCTGTGGCTCTGCTTGACAGGGGCACAGGAAAATAATTTTCTTCGGTGGCAAAAGCCAGGGTACCATTTGGCTAGGCTTACATAGGCCCTAGGGCCAATAGCCTAGCACCTACCTATGAACCTATGATGTTTTTTGTGTGTTTATGATTCACTGAAGAAGGTTGGTGAGCTGAAACCGGTCTGAAGAATAAAACTTATTTAAAGATTTAAAGATTTATTGCCTTATATACCTATATGCTGGTCATTGGTGTTTGCATCATACAAATGAAATCAATGTTTTTAAGAATATAAATCCAAAATTTACTAGTCCTTCTAGAAAGAAGTTTTGTAAAGTTTGGGCCTTGTAAAATAGAACATCAACAATTTCATCTACCCAAAACAAATTTATATATTAAAATTTGAAAAAAGTATGAATGATAATTGCTGTAAAAGATGATAAATAATAAGCCGCAGATTTTGTAACAAGAATTTAAAACTGCAGTTGGCCTAAAAACTCATATTTTCTGGAGCTTAATTAGAGTTGATGCATGAATGCAGTTGTAGCATAATTAAAGACAGTGATTACCAGTTAACAACTACAAAATCTGATTCATGTGCACAAAATAAAAGCTAAGCTCTTGTGAAAAAGATGGATAAAATTCTATCAGCAAGCCGCATCATCATGAAGTGATATATTTATATAGTAAAAACTGTGTCTTTCATGTCCTTGATACTTTATATAATTACCATAATAGCAAAGACATTATTTAATATTAATGTTATGGTTTAATGGGGATGACATGATTCAAGACCACTTTGCAAATTATGCTTTTCACTATATGGCCATAGCAGGGCTAGCCACCTGGCTGTATGAACAGTGGCTCTAGATGATGGTCTCTGTGGGGTTTGAGTTTCACATGTTTAAAAATGGGGAAAAGGTGCTGTGGATGGCTGGATACTATGGTCATTGCTAATGACAGGTGGGATATTCTGTTACATTTCTTCATAAAAAGGACTAGAAAATATATGCTGATTATTTAACTCTGTTTTGATAGTCATTTTTTTATACATTATGTTTTTTTTCCATTTATTGTGAAAATTGTCAAATATGCTAGCTGATTACAATAATGATAAGTAAACTACCTTATTTTACATTTCTTGCTTATGATTTGATATTTAACCTGACTTAGCTGTTTCCCAGAATCTTCTGCTTAAAAAATAAGACTAATCCATGAATGGGAATATCTGATACATCTGTATTGTTTGTGGTGCCACTGCAGTGCTTCCCATTTATAGGTGTAAGATGTCTGCTCACAAAGAAACTGCAAGGGACATTTCTGCACACACAAAAAACAATAAAAGAAAAAATGTTTTGAACCACCGTTTATATAGCAAATTCAGAAAGCATTTGTGCACAAAATCACTGGTACTTCCATGCAGAAGACTTCACCGTGTACCACTACTTACTACAACAAAAAGGGATACAGTGGATTCCCCCATCACTTTATTTTATCCACTGGTCTTCATGCAATCCCCCACCTCCATCACCATTATTTACTGTAGTCAGCATTATCAGTGGAAAATTATAATTGTTTGTTTCATTTGAGAGACAGGTTTTTGCCACTGTAATAGCTTGCTGAAAATATTGTAAGCCAATAATATCTGACAGTGTTTTTTTTGTGGGTGGAGTGGACTGAAATTTACCAGATAGATTTAGTGTGTATGTCCTGTTAACACAGACCTTGTTCTTGATTCAGACTTCTTGGGGGAGGGGGTTGGGGGCATAGGTGTCTCTCTTACTCTGGAATACACTCTCAGGAGTGGTCTTAGGTGGGAGTGTCTACATTGAAAAGTCTCTGTTCAGATATCATCCACGTCGAATTTCTGCTTGTAATTGAGAGGATCACATAATGTAACTATGAACTACAAAAAAGAAAAACTGTTGTTGATGCTTATACATTAGTTAGTGATTTAGATCAACTGTTTTTCTTACAGACTTAAATACAGATTCTGCAGTTCTACTGGAAGACTTTACAGCTTATCAGGGGAATGATAGTAACATCTAGAAGGTTGAGATTAGATGGAATGGCTTGCATGACTGAAACTGTGTGGTGAGCTGTCCTGTGCCTAGAACAAACAGCATTCTCAAACACAAGGATGCTTTCAAGTGTACTTGGCTCCAAAGCACCTTGCGCCAAAGGTCAAGGACAATATTATGTCATGTTATCAGAGCTAAGGTGGTGGGTTCTGAGCACTCAGGTCAAGAGAAGTACTGAGCTGTCAAATTTATCCCCAGTTTGGAGGGAATTGGGTCATATGGCCAGTGCTTCTGTGCTCCTGTGGATGATGACTTCAACTTTAACTTCCTGAAGAACTTCTCCTTTAAAAGATCCTCATAGCGATGAGAAGAGTGTCATTATTAGATAGTTGGAACAATTTGAGTGATAGATGTCACTCAAATTAGGAGTTTTGAATTCCAGGGAGGTGTTAGAGAGTGTTTATGTTATTAGTATATGTTATAAATCTTTAATAGTCATTATGATGTTCACTAAGTTTAACAAAATTGAATTTAATATAAACATATCTTACTGGGAAAGAGTTTTTATATGGCTCATATCTAACTTGTAATTGTTTTCCTTATAGTCAATCTTTATTGTATTCTAAAACATGGAAAAATGGAAAAATTAGTCAAGTAATATTCAGAAATTTAAACATTATATGACATCTTTAAATTGTATTGCATTAAATGTTAATGGATTAAATCATCCTAACAAGAGAATATCTTTGAATAAATACCTTAAACTACATAATTGTCAACTAATATTTCTCCAAGAAACTCATCTATTAGCTGAAGATATTACAGAATTAGATACTAAATCTTATAAACTTTTGAAAAGCTCTGAACATACAAAAAAAAAAAAAAAAAAAAGAGGAGTGACCATACTATGGAAAAATACATTGCCTATGCCTAAAATAATTGATACATATACAGATAACAAAGGGATGTTATCTTCAGTAGTTATAGAATTTAATAACAAAATTCTGACTTTAATAAATATGTATTGGATTCCTGGCATTGGACTAAAAACCATAAAACAACATTTAGATCATATAGTACAGTTCTCTAAGGGTAATATTCTTGTTGGAGATTTTAATTGTATCTCAAATATGTGTGTCTCTCTGCAGTTATTTTGCTATAAGAGGGGTGGTTTTCTCACTTCTTTGTTATCTGATATTTAATAGTCTAGAGGGATTCCTCTGTACTTTATGTGCTAGCCACAAAGTTTGAGAATTCATTTTATGCTCAACTCCTGAGAGACTTTCTTGGCTGCAAACATCTGCATTACAAGCTGAAGCTAAGTGTAACTTGCAGTAGTGAATTTTAGTCTTCTGTTAAGTACAAACTTGCAGTTTTAAAAGTACTGCATTTTCATTTTCTCTGTTTCCTAATTGTGTGTTTCTGAACAGTGTGCTGTGTGTCTCTCTGCAGTTAGTTCCCCACCCTCCCTGTTCCTGTGGTGGTATTAGTGTTGGTGGCTCAGATTGCCCGCCCCTCCTGTAAGTCTGTATTAGAACACACCTCCTGGGTCCATCTCATTTGCTCACTTAACCAAGCACAGTTAGATCATATTCCGAGTCTAGTGTTCGCAATACTTAATACAGAGAGAAGATTTGAGAAGGCCAGCCCACTTTGGTTCTTCCTTCCTCTCTTCTTGCACTTAATTTTTTTTTGCACTTTATTCATTTGCTTTTACTGTATTTGTGTTTCCAACTACTTTATTTTGCTTTTCTTAAAAGTACTCAATTTTATTTATTCTGCTGCATTTATTACTGCTTGGTTGTAGCCTGATTAAATTGTAATTGTTATTCTAAGTCTTTTGGTATAAGCACTTGGGCTTCATACAGGCTGTTTTACATTAAGAAGGTTTGTGGTCTGCACTGTTGTGGCAGGACAGGAAGCTTACATCCTTCTAAGTTGGGAATTGCTGATTGAAGGCCCAGTGTCTGCTATTCTAAAAGTGTATTAGTTCTGGCTTAAGCACTTGGGCTTCAGGCCAGTTATTCTACATTAAGAAGGTTTGTGGTCTGCACTCTTGTGGGAGGAGAGGCTGGAGTCTGCCCTTCTGATTTGGTAATTTCTGGTCACAGGCTTATAGTGACTGCTTATTTGAACTGTTTCTTTCTGAAATTGGTGTGCCTTGTTGCTGTAGCATAGACCAGATTCAGGCCTGCTGAATCTAACTTTGTTTGTATAACTTGAGCACTGATCCAGGCCATCTTTTTTTGGAGAAGGTTCTCCTGCACTCTATTAAGCAGGGGTGTGCAGTTAGAACTTGTCTGATTGAAGACTGCTGGAACAGGGCTCAGCTTTGAGCTTTTTTCTGGTTAATTGGGTAACTTGTTTAAATCGGTTTGTTCATTTTCTATTGTTTATACATATATATATATATATATATATATATATATATATATATATATATATATATATAAAATTGCACTTTATTCATCTGCTTTTACTGTATTTGTTTTTCTTCCTACTTTATTACTGGGGGCATTGACTACAACTCTGATCTGCGATATATAACAATAAGTATCATTTTCTGTGCTTTTAAACTGTTTTTTGAGTGTATCTGCTTTATTTTCTGAAAAAAACAAACAAACAAAAAAAAATATATATATATATATATATATATATATATATATATATATATATATATATATATATACACTTGTTTTCTGCCTTTCTAAGCTAGTATAGTCCAGTTTTCAGGTTAGTGCTGCATTCAGGGCTGTGTTACAAATCTCTGTGTTTGCCCATATCTTACTTGGATAGAAGGAAGTTTCTCTGTTTACCTGTGAGAGAGGGGAGCTTTGAGCAGCCTAGCTGTCCATGGAGGAGTGGCTTCAGAACAGAAATTAGTAGTTTATTAGCCATTTTGGGCTAATTTCTATCTCTTTAATTTCCCTGCTATAAATACTGTATTTGCCGGGTTATTTGCACCAGGCAGTGCCGGTTAGCTAAGGTAAAACTATTCCCGGCTCCACAAAGTCTCCTCTTTAATTTTTCCTTTGGAACTAGACAAACTTTCAACTTAAGCACCCAAGCCATTCATTTCTCAGGCCAGCACTTGCTCAAAACTTATAGCAAGCACTTATAAACCCTAGCACTAGACCCTCCTGTACTGTACAGAAGGACAAGGCTCTCTATTCTACCTTACCAGCCATCCAGTAAAACAGTTCACTGTACCTATCCAGGCATGTCCAAAGAGCAGTTTCGGGTGAAACTGGTGAATCTGGGCATTTTGAGGCAATGTTACAACAGCCTCATGTACACAGACAACCCCCTCCTCCTACCACCAAACACTAATACATGCGAGAGATGCAGTTATACAGCCAAACTAGAGGCTAAGCTCTCTCAAACCAAGACTGGACCAGACAGTCAAGAGGAGAAAGGAAATACTTGCATCACACCACCAGTCTTACATAGACTCATTAAACCAGCACCAGCAAAAAAATTTGCAAAACCAACAGAGACCTCCAAATCAAACATCCAAGCAACCTCCACCCCCAACCCAAACCATGAAACACATACTTCACAAAACCAGTGTGCCATGCAATCACAGCTCTTAAGGCAAAATAACATACCCAACATACTAGTAGTAGGTGACTCTATAGTCAGGCACGCTGATGTCCCACTCACTAGGCTGAATAAGGAGAAAGTTACTGTTAGCTGCCTGTCAGGTGCCGGGATCCGCCACATAACACAAGCACTCAGGTCACTCCAGAACAAGTACAAATATGACTCTGTCATTGTCCATGTTGGTGTGAATGATCTGAGCCATACCTCCCTGGACTACATGAAAAGAGACATGGAAGAGCTCTCTGATCACATAGCCCAGGCTGGTATGACCCCGACCCTGAGTAGCATCCTGCCCTCACCTAGAATGATACCACGGTATAAAGAAATAATTCTCAATTTCAACAATTGGCTAAGTTTCTGGTGTCATTCAAAGGGGCTTCAGTGTCTGTCCACCTGGGATGACATGCTCAACAAGCCACACTGCTTTGCTAGAGATGGCTTGCACCTGTCACCCTTAGGCTTTTGAATACTGGCCAAGGCACTTGCCAACCCCATAGTGCCCTTTATAGGAAAGGCTCAAAAGACAAAACCACAGCTGTAAATAGCACAAGTAACAAAAAACTGAGGGTAACGCTACTCAATTCCAGAAGTCTAAACCTCAAAATGCATGCACTTGAGGCACTCCTCAGTATGAAGAAAATCGATATAACATGCAGTAACAGAAACCTGGTTTAAGGTTCCAGAGAGCACCCTAGCACTACGAGGCTACAACTCATACCATACATTTCAGGCACAGAACCCAAACCAAAATACAAAAGGCAGGAGTGTATCCATATTCATCAAGGATACCCACACCTCCAGGTTAGTGGCACAGCACGATGCTTCAGAGATCATCCACATGCAACTAACAATGGACAAAACTGCAATTCAAATTGTAGCTTGCTACAGATCACCCACCATGTCCCAGGACCCCCATTTCATGTTTCTGGAAACACTGGGAAATATAAAGATCCTACCAAACACCCTAATATTGAGTGATTTCAATTACCCAAACATTAACTGGGAGAACTACTCAAGTACTAACTCCCTTGCCCAACTTTTCCTAGAATTTATAAACTCAAACACCCTGGTTCAACTGGTCAACACTCCCACCAGAGGTGACAACATATCGGACCTGGTCATCACCAACATGGGCAACCAGTGTTCCACACCATAGGTCAACCTCTCGCTGGCTAGATCTGACCATAAACAAATCACTTTGGATATCCATATTCCGCCCCCACCCCCGGACAAGAAAACCACCGTGAAATACTTTTCAAAAGCAAACTTCACATTACTTAAGACCGAGGTGGAAAGTTTCAAAGCCCCCATGCTGAAGGATAACACTGTCCAAGCTGCAAAATCCTTTACTAATACATTCTACGGGCAGCTACAAGAATGCATGGATCGTGCCATCCCAAGCAAAACCAAGACTCACTCCTCCAAGAAAAGGAAACCAGTCTGGTAGACTCCTTCCATAAACAAGCTATACAACAGAAGGAGGAAACTAGTACAGAAAAGAGTAAAATCCCAAGAAGGGAAGACATCCCTGATCAGTATCAGCAAGAAACTATGCTCCCTCATAAAATCACCCAAGGCAAGCTTTGAAAGAAAAATTGCCAAGGACTCCAAAGATAACCACAAGGCATTCTTTAGCTATGTCAAGAATCTAAGTGGCAATGCTCAGATCTGCTCGGAGATAGTGCAGAAAGGCACAAAATACACTGAACTGACTAATATCGTCAACATCCTGGCAGACTTCACCTTCTCTCACCCCCAAAAGGGCTCATAACCATACCAAAAGAATGTAGAGTCCCTGAAATCACAGACATTCAGGTTAAAACAACCCTCTCCAAAGACAAAAACACAGCATCAATGGGACTGGATGGTTTCCCAGGCTGTGTCCTACACGAGCTCAAAGACGAACTAACCCCTCAACTAAACACACTGTTCAAACTCAGTCTCTCCAGAGGCTACATACCCATAGAGTGGCACACAGCAATGGTTATTCCGCTCCACAAAGGTGGAACCACAACAGACTCCAAGAACTATCGCCCTATAAGCCTGACTAGCTTGGTCTGCAAGGCTATGGAGCGCATCATCATGGAACTCATTAACAGAGACATTGGGAACCTCCAAACACTGGACCCTACCCAGTTTACCTTTGTTAAGAGCAGATCATGCCTCCTAAACCTGATGGACTTCTTTGAGACAGTTACCAAGGCTATAGATTAGGGAAAGGTGGTACACACAGCCTACCTAGACCTCACTAAGGCCTTTGACACCATTCCCCATTCTGGTATTATAGACACGCTCACTAGCCTGAACATAAACCCCTATATCACAAGATGGGTTGCGAACTGGCTCATGGACAGAACCCACATGGTGAGAGTTGTGGGAGCTAGGTCCAACTCTAAACCAGTTACAAGTGGCTTTTCAAAGGGCTCAATCTTAGGACCCCTCCTGTTCGGCATATACTTCTCAGAGGTACAGGCATGCACAGGAGGGCTATGGCTGACCAAGTTCACAGATGACTGCAAACTAGGGGCTGTAATTGACTCTCTGGCTGACACAGACATCCTCCAAAAGGGTCTCACTGAGACAGATACCTGGTGTCAAAATCATGGCCTCAAACCAAAAAGTGCATAGTCATCCCCTTTAGAAAAAACAAAGTACCCACAAACTACACATAGGTGGTAGTCCCCTAAATATGAAAGATGCAATAAGGGATCTGGGGACCCAAGTAGATAGAAATGTCACCTTTGATAATAACATTGCCAAAGTGGTTAGAAAATCCTTCTACATGGCCCACCTAATCACAAAAGGGTTTGCATCCAGATCAAAAGAGGTCACTGTGCCCTTCTACTCATCACTCATCAGACCCATCATAGAGTACAATACCCCCATTTGGGATGTACCTTGCCAGACACCTGCAACAGCTGGAAAGACCAAAGAAGTACCTCACCAAGAGGATAACTGGCCTCAAACAGATGCCCTATGCAGCTCAACTGAAGAAACTCCAGTTGTACTCGTTGCATACCGCCTACTCAGAGGTGATCTCTGCCTGACATACAAGGCCATGTCCAACCTAGAATTGATGGATATTCTCCACCTAAAGAAAACCTTATTCCCTCGAGCCACACGCTCTAGGGATCTAAACCTCACCACAACAATAAATAAGACATGGTGGAGGGATAGATTCCTGTGCCAAAGACTTCCCATGCTTTGAAAAAAGATCCCAATCTACATTAGGCAGAGCTCCTCGCTAACACTCTTCAAAAGAAACCTTGATGAGTGGATGGGAAACAGAAAGTTTACCTCAGGGATCACTTCAGTGGCTCTGCTGGACAGAGGCACAGGGAGCTAATCTAAGGGGGCGGCAAAAGCCAACACATTCTGGCTAGGCTTATAAATGCCTTCAGGCAAATAGCCTAGTACCCACCTATGAACCTATGAACCTATAAAAGATTCTAGTACTAATGGCAAAAGAAACATTTCAGCAATAGCCAAATTATTGAATGAATTTTGAGATTTATACATGCTGAAGGATATTAATAATTTTGCAGATGCTAAATCATTGTTTTATAGATTCTACTCACATAGATGTAATTCATATTCAAGAATAGATAGGGTATTAATTTCTAATAACCTAACTGATTCCTTTTTAAACTCAAAGGTAATTTCATGTCCTCTTTCAAACCATAATTCCATAACATTTGATTTTATAATAAATTCCACATTTAATGTTCAAATTCAAAGGATACCCACATACATAACTAAACTAAAAGACTTCACTAATTTAATTTCTATAGAAGTACAAAAGTTTATTGAACATAATAACACACAGGGAGCCTCTGAAGTATAAATTTGGGATGCTCTAAAAGCTTACCTGTGTGGTACAATTATTGATTGGTATAAAAAGAAAAGAATTTAATGGGCTAAAGAACTCCAAGATATACAAACAAAGCTAGTTGATTAATGGTACAAAAGGTATTCATTTATCAATAATAACATAAAGAACAGACTATCAGAAACACAAATAAAACTAATAGATAAACAAATATCTTTTAAAGATATAAAAGATCAAATTACTAAACTTAAGCAAAATAAAGCTCCTGTTAATGATGGTATAATTTCTGAAATCTACAAAGTTTTACCTACCAAAGCTTTAACTTTGGTACCCACAGTATTCAGTATAGCTCAAAATAATAACATTATACTCCCTTCTTGGAAGTATACATTTATTTTTCCCATAATAAAGCCCGATAAAAACCCTACAAAATGTTCTTCATATAGGCCCATTTCATTGTTAAAGACAGACTATAAAATGTTTATATCTATTTACACTGACAGAATTAAAAATTGTTTACTCTTCCTGGTAGACATGGACTAAATAGGCTATATAATCAATACAACTTCCTATGATAACATCAAAAGAACAACAACTTTGATTGAATTAGTAAAAATCTTAAAAAATAATTTAACTCTAGTCACTTTAGATATCAACTGTGCTTTCAATTCAGTTAATTGTGAATATCTTTTCATTTTATTGAAGGATTTAAATTTCTCTAATAGCTTTATTAATCTTATCACTCAATTACATAATGGAAGTCAAGCCTATATAAAAATTGGTAAAAATGTATCCTAGAACATACCTATTGTAAAAGGAACCAGGCAAGGTTGCCCTTTATCTCCTCTTTTGTTCACATTAATTATGGAACCTTGGGCAAACTTAATAAGATATAACAATAGTATACAAGGTTATAGATTCATAGATTCATAGATTCATAGATTAGTACTAGGCTAACTGCCCTTGCGAGCCATTTTAAGCCTAGCCAATTATCCCTTGTGAGACTCAAACCCTGCACCTAGTGTTTGTAAGGCAAACACCTTAACCATAAACTTCAATGAAACATCAAAAATTCAAATGTTTGCTGATGGTGTATTAATTACCCTTGGTGGTACTAATCCCACCTTACAAGAATTGTTCAAAAATATGGATATATTTCAAAAAAATTCTGGTCTTACTTTTAATAACAATAAAACTCAAATCCTTCTTATTAGCTCAAAAAGTTAGAATATACAGAATGAATATAAAAAATATATACCTCAATCTCAACAAATAACATATTTAGGTATAACTATAACAACTAATATGAAAGACATTTTATACCTAAATTATAGTAAAAGTATAACAACTATAGAGAGTTTAATAAGTAAAGGGAACACAATTCTATTCACAATGGATGAAAAACTTTCCATTATAAAGATGATATTGCTTCCAAAAATCTTATACATAATACAATCTATATCTATTCTGCCTACAAACTCTTTAATTAAAACATTTCACACACTGATTAACATTTTTTATGGCATCCAATAAAGCCTAGAATTGCATCATCCTATCATATGTATAGTTGGGAAAATGGAGGCATATCTTTACCAAATCTAGAAATGTATTCAATCTCACCAGTAATTAAAACAATTGTCTGTCTTATAGATGGAGAGTATTTAGCAAAATGGAAAGAAATTATATTAAATTTATCTCAGAATACTAAAAGTTAATATTCATCTATCGAAACTAGTAAATAATTCATTTATATGGAATTTAAGAGATCACTTTTCTAATTATTCCACTCATGTGTTTAAATCTACTTATGTAATTTTAATTGTAAAGGCCTTTAAAAACTATATATTTAGGTTTAGAATCTTTGAGAATTGGTTGTTTCTCATCTTCCCTATTGCCTATGTACAAGGGATAAGCCTCTCTAGAGATTATTCCAAAATGTCACTATTTAAACAAAAACATTTAATGTTTTGGCATCAAATCATAAAAAAGAATGTGGTTTGTTTGTGTCATTTCGGCTTTTCCCGGTTAGGGGTCGCCACAGTGGAACTCCGGTCCGCTAATGATTGGCAGTTGATTTTTACATGCCAAGTTGCCAGCCCTGATGCACAACCTTCAACGAAGGTACGCCCATTCACGCATATCTCCATGCAGAAGATGCTCTAGCCGAGAATCAAGCCGGACAGTGTCTTACAGTGAGGCGACAATACTACCACAACACCACCACTGCAGTCTTATTAAAAAAAGAATGAGGTAAAATCTATTAATACTCTTGTAGATGAATACAATCTTAATACTTTATTTTGGTTAGATTTGCAAGAGTTTAGAAAATATATTCTAGATAAACTAGCTCTAATTACCTCAATTGCTAAGAATTCAATACCCAAACTTATTCAATATTTGATTTTATATACCCCAAATAATTTATCAGTTAAAAATAGTATATCATATATTTATAGAGCAATTAAACAAGATCTAGATGTATATTCAGACAGCTATTGGAATACATTTTCTGTAATCAATAATTTTATTCCCTCAGAAAAAGACAAAATTAATTTCCTTCAGTCAGCCAGCAAAACCACTTCTTCTCTTAAATGGAGAATCTTCACATGGAGGTTTTTACATAAATCTATTCTCACTTCAGTGAAAAAGAGTAAGATAACTAAACAAGATATTGTTTGCTGGAAATGTAATGCAGAAACAAACGCTGATTGGAATCATATATTTTATGACTGTTTATTATTAAAGACATTTTGGGAAGAAGTTAATATTTTTACAGGCTATTTTTACAAACAATTTTGTGCTCACCAAATCACTTGTATTACTCAACACACCTGTTCCAGACTGTATAAAGAAAAGCAAATATTTTTTGCTCTGGTCTATATTGTCCATTGCCAGGAAAACAATTACAAAAAACTGGCAGTCCTCATCTATTCCCTCATTTAAAGAATTTAAAGGTCTTGTCTTGGCAATATCTAAGTTGGAAATGTTGACTATTAAATTTAAATCTACGAGGAATACAAATTTATATTACAAATGGGAAAACATACATGAACTAGTAGTTAAAGAACTAGAATAATGATTAATGCACTAATCTTCTTTTTGCTTCCTTTTTCCCTTATCTTTTATCTACAAAAATATTAATTTAACTGATTCTGTTATTTGACTTATTTGACTTACAGTGAACATCATTGCATATAGTTTTTTCTTATTATAATTATTATATTAATGTTTTCTCTTTTTAAATATTGTACTTCAAAAATTCTTGTTCAAGCTTCTTCAAAATATTTGTTCATTACAATAATGTTTTCAATAAAGCTGTTTAAAAAAAAAAGATCCTCATATAGATATGTATATATATATATATATATATATATATATATATATATATATATATACGTGGATTCACTTCAAAACATTGAGACATTGAGATACCATAATGTCGAAATTCAAAACACTGAGACCAAAAGCTCGAAAGTTCAATACACCGAAACCTGAAAACTTAAAACATTGAATCCCATAACATTGAAAAACCATAGTAAACCAACATTTACTGTATTCCACCACAACATACAGAAAGAAGGAAAAAACAAGCTATATTATGTATGTATATGTGTTTGTGTGTGTGTGTGTGTGTGTGTGTGTGTGTGTGTGTGTGTGTGTGTGTGTGTGTGTGTGTGTGTGTGTATGTATATATATATATATATATATATAGATATATATAGATATAGATATATATATATATATATATATATATATATATATATATATATATATAGTAGCAACTATCAAATGGCTGTTGCATCAGTGTTGCTAATGTCTGCCCAAGTTGAGAAACAAATGTGAGCCAGCAAATAATAAAACAGTGTTTTTACAGGGGACAAGTCCCCCCCTTGTGCCCCAACCCCCTTCTACTTAAACATTCTATCTTTCTGATTGTACAACCCTCAGGAAAAAAGCATGTTCGCCAAGGTAAGCGATGTTCATTCTTGCACAACTCTTGACCATCTGTATTGTCAACAGAGAAATCTTGAATGTGAAGTTTAAGTGAAATTCAATTCAAGATTTGAATTGATGAAGCAACAGAAAGATGCTGCAGTCAAAATGTGACCAGTGACCATCATGATTATAACACTAGAACTGTATTCAAGATACTAGCACTGATGGAAGCTACAAGGTTAAATAAAACCTACCTATGTGATGCTAGCAGAGGGTGAGGGTTGGTTTCCAGAAGATTCTGACAAACCAGGAAGTTGGCAGCTGCTGCAGTTATTAGGGAAAAGACCCAAGTTTGCGGGTTTGGGAAGAGTTTGGCAAGGCCATGGCAAATGACTTTTGGTTGGCCTTATGAAAGGTGACTCAGATGAGGTAATGAGATATTGACAAGGTTATTCTAAATCAGGCAACAGTGGACAAATGCTGACCTCAAACAGGAACTGTCAAACAGTAGAAGAAGCACTTTGATTCACTGTGAATCAACCTGACACGACATCCTCAGAGGAGGCAATGCCTGAAGCAAATGGTGTTGCATCTGTTCCTACGGACATGGTTACTGTAGTGAGCAAATATTTCCACTGCAACAAGACTTTGGGAGTGGATCAAATGCTACCAAAAATGCTAAGGACACTGGACATTTTTAGGGTGGCATGCCTTTTCAGTTTTTTGTGGTAGGCAGGGATAATACCACTGGGACAGTTGTCTTGATTTACAAAAAAAAAAAAAAAAAAAGAAAAAAGAGAGAGAGAAAGA
This sequence comes from Protopterus annectens, assembly GCF_019279795.1. Lineage (NCBI taxonomy): Eukaryota > Metazoa > Chordata > Ceratodontiformes > Protopteridae > Protopterus > Protopterus annectens. The sequence continues at coordinate 816,129,380 of NC_056746.1, forward strand.
AACAGGAGAGAATGTTTCACTTATGTAGGGATTGTGATATCATGTTCATCATTCTCCAGATGAAAAAATATTCTGGGCTGCTGGACAGAAATCTTCAATCAGCAGTTAAACCTTTCATTTAAAAGGAGCAATGTTGCATCTGACCTAGCCATAAAGGACTGCACTGACTTTTTGTCCTTGCACAGATATTGGAGAGAGCATGGCAGTTTGCCAGTATTGTCTACATGCATTTTTGAAGGCATATGAGTGTATATTCTGAAATGTCCTGTAGATGTAACACTGGGAAGTAGACATATCATGGAGCTCTCAGAATGTGTATCAGAGGCAGGTACGAACCTAACATGAGCAATATTATACAATCACCAGAATTATAATTATGTCACAATAAAAACAAAAGATTACGGATTGCAACAACTGCCTTAGCTTTTGGTGTCATTCAAATAGAATCCACTATATATCTGCCTGGGAGAAGATGGCTGACACTCCTATCTCCTTCACCAGAGATGGTGTGAACCTCTCTCAAAACTTTTGTATGTTGGCCAAAACTTGTCCACACACATAGGCTTTTTAGGCAATGTCAGTCTCAAATGCTATCTAACATAACAAAATGGAATCTCCATAATGTAAAGCTTTTGCTATATAATGCTAAGGGCTTTAACATAAAACTCTTATTCCCTGCAGGCGCCTTTTACCCTGGAGTGCATTATTATATGCATTGTCTTGGAGTGCTGGTTCAGGTCCATAGAAAGCAACCCTTCAGTGCAAAGGATTCAATGCTTACCATGCATTCGGGTCCATTGCTCAAGACAAGGGCAGTAAAGTTTGAGGTGTCTGTATAGTCATTTTACAAAATGACACATCCAGAATTATTAGACAGAAGAATGACTTGGAACTCCTCCACGTCCAACTTACCATTAATAAATCCCTGCATTACATCATAGCAGACTACAGGACCCCTTTGTATCACCTCTGACCCATTTCTCCTACCTGATTAATTTGAAGTCCCTATGCATCAAGCCAAGCAATATTCTTCTAGGGGACATCAACCAACCCTCTATAAATTTGGAGATTTATGTTTTCCCTAACATGTATCCCTCTCCCATGAAAAAGCAAACTTTAAAGTTCTCTTTTTTGATATTACAAGAATTGAAGTCTGTTCTCATAGCAAATTATTAGGGATTACTGTGAATGATAGTCTTAACATGGGTCGAGATAGGGGCGAGGTTTGTAGTTCAGCAATAGCAGTGAACCCCTATTTCGACCCATGTTAAAACCCATTCCTAGGCTTGCTTTTAAAGTTCGACATTACCGTGTTCAACTTTCCATTGTTGAACATAGTGCAGTCGACCAAGTGTCATTCGAAATAATGATAGTAAATCAATATAAATTATGCTTGTATTGAGAGAGGATAAAAACATGTCAGAACTAAATTAGGATATAGCTGTAGGTATCCTTGCTATTGGGATACACAGGTCTTGTGAGTGAATTCATCTTACTCATTAATGAAAATGCTAACAAAATCCTTACTTACATTAGACATTAAACAAAGTCTAGTTGTGTCTAGTTGTTGTTACCTTATGTTGTACAATACAGCAATCTCCTTTACACACAATTCAGTATACCTAGCTAGTTGAATTTTACTTTAATTGTTTTCAACTTTCAAACCATGAGTGACTTTGAGGATTTTTATTCAAGGACATTTGCAGTAGCCTGCCACCCCACCACTAGGCAAGAAAACTCTAAGGTTCATTTGCCAGAACTCAGTGTACAGGAGAAGCAGCTTTGTCTGTAAGACTTTTCCGGTAAGCTGGTGATAACCTAACTTTGTGTAATGCGGCGTACTTTACTAAGCTGGAGAACATGGTAGCAACTCCACTGTGGGGAGCAGATTATATGAAAGGGGTGGAGAAGCAGTGTTATTATGTCTAGACAAGGGGTGGGTGGGCAGGGGTGGCAGGATGGGGCTGCAGTGCTGCATCTTTAGCTCAAGGGGATGTAAAAGGTCCCATGGTATCTGTCAAAGAGAATGAAAGGGGAGTTCCCCAATGTCCTGGTCAGATTTCCCATAGTAGTATAAATACCAACTCAGGTCTCCCCTGAAAATATCCTACTAGCATAGTGGTACTAACTCAGTCTAAAAAGGATAAATAAATATAAAAAAAATCAATAAGTCCAGGAGACTTTGGTTGAATGTGCAAACCCCATTGCTGTTATTTGTAATTGAACATAGTATATATTCTGACAAAACCCCAATATGTCTAGTGACATTCCATAATGACTTAAGATGTTATCATTTGTTTATTTCCTAATGACTCTCTAATTTTAGACGTTTTAAGCTTAGAGTTGTTTACATAAGAGATTACCTGTTCTGTTTTAAGTATATTACACTGTATTGTGAAACATATGATATACACAACAAATGAACACTTTTACTACAAATAAATGCTTCTCTAGTGCTTGCACCTGTTTACAAGGCCAACTTTTTTTTACCATTCAGTCAGGAAAACAAGTACAGCACATGTCAAAAAAGAAGGTCCTTATTTCTTTATAGGAAAAGCATTTCATCCATTTAAAGGCAGAGAAACTGAAATGGAACAAGTGCTGGCTATGTTCCACTCCACTTATCTTAACATAAACTACCTTTGAAAACTAAGACAATACCATTTTTTCCCTTTACTCCAAGTCTCCTGACCTTGGAGACATTATTACACTGTATTTATAGCAATCCAAAAGGAGATGTATTTAAGCATCAGTGATATATGACTTAGCTTAAAGGTGCATAACACTTCAGGCATCAGCAAAAAACGTACATGACAAAATGCAGTATTCCCTGTATACAGAGTAACTCTGTTAAAAATGTTTGTATATAAATAATACCTTCTTTAATAACCCAAGTTATTGATGGAAGGAAATAGGTCAGTGTTGGGATGCCAATTCCAACCAACATCTTTAAATATTAATTGGGTAGCAATTAAAGTCCACATTTTAGAAACAAAATAAATATTTTTCAGCTTAATGATGACGGAGACAAAAAGAAATGCAAACAAATCTGAGGCAGCTTTTGGAACTGTATACAAGACTGTGGTAAATAGTTACATGCTAAAAAAAAAAATCTTCCTGCAGTATTATTACAGTAGTCCTTAGGAAAACCCAATTGTGGACTAATGTAGTAGTCCTCTGTGCATAAGCAAATGTGCAGAAGAGTCATCACAAAAATTGAAAATGTTTTCTAGGGAGTGGGCCGTTGACTCCAGTCATCCTTTGTGGATAACCCTGTACCACCTATATAATACAACAAACTCCAAGATGACTGCACCCAAGAGTGCAGTGACTGTGAAAGGAAGCCTCATACTGCTTATTGTGGACAAACGGGTTGCAATGAAGCAGTTCCCAGCCAAACATAAAAATCGCATTCTAGCATGGATTAAAGAGATCAGTACTTGCCACAGCAATTTTATGACTGATATAATTCTAACTTAAATTAGAATTACAAGTGGTACATTAATTCTAGTTTTAAAACAAAGCTGGCTTTTTTTTTCCAGAATGGTTCTAAATGAACCAAACCTCATATTATAAAATGCAACACTTTCTAATAATATCCCTTAGAAGCAAGTAGCATTTCATTTTTAATCAACCAAAAAAAAAAAAGTTTAGTTAGTGTCAGCTCAGAAATTAAATGTTTGCTGTCAAGTATGAGCTTACGTCCTCCCAGTATGATAAGAGCCAGTCATAATAAATACACCCAACAAGTTAGTAATCTTATTCACTACAAAGTGTAATAGCTCCTGTTACAAGTGTCAGACCTGTAATTGTGAATCCTATAATACCTGAATGAGCTGTGAACTCAGAGGAAATGTAGTGAATGTCAAAACTTGGTCTTATATGTTTAATAATATATTTTTGCAGGGTATTGGGGGGATAAGAACATTTAAGTGTTAATAAAGAAGTAAAGATGGAATAGTAATTTGGTTGTGTTAATTAGAAACAGATATAGTAGTTTAAGCACTACAATCAAGGGAAGTATTAGAAGGGGATAAGCAGTTTAAGTGATTTAGTGCATTAGGAAAGGCAGATATAAGAAGGTGATGTTAGGAGAAGCTATGCCTCAGATGAGGTGTGGGGACAAGGCCAGGAGGCAGGTGTTTTTTTTAGCAATTGTTTGAAAAGATGAAGATGTAAGATAGACCTGATTGATGTAGGATTTTTATTCCAAGTTCTAGCTACATTATTGGAATAGAGACTGACCCAGCAGCCAGTTGTGGTTTATAGATGGTAAGCAGTTGTTTATCATTTATCCAAAGGGGACAGTTTGATAAATAGTAGGGGGTTAATTGCTTGGAAGGAAAATGAGGTATAGATGATTTTGTGGGATAAGATGAGCTGGGTAAAAGTTAGCGGTGAGGAAAGTCGAGACAGTTAATTGTTTTTCGTGCTAAACAGTGGTGAGTCAGTCTAGTAGGTGTTTTTGCAAGTAAATCTGCCAACTTTGTTGTAGCATTGTTGAAGTTTAGAAATAAGTGAGGCTTGTTTGTTGTCATGATAGGGGCGCCGTATAGGCGAGAAGGTAAGTGGTAGCTAGAGTTACCTCGGCAGAGTTTGTAAAGAATTTCTTTACCATATGAAGGGTAGATAGTTTTTAATGGGTTTTCTTGAAGCTGTTGTAGATATGTAAATTAAATTTAAGAGTGTCATTGATTGCCATGCCAAATAGTTTTGTTTTATGTGATGTAACTTCAATCATGGTATTATTTAAGTAAGACATTTTACATTTTTTTTTTATTTGAAGAGTAATTTATTATTTTTTTTTTTTTGGATTTAGTAGCTGGAGATTATCTTGCAACCAACTTTCAACAGAATTAAAGGCTTGTTGATTATTTCTCTGAAGCTGTATATTAGGGTAGAATTGTCAGTGTAACACATGAGAGAAACTTTCTGATATGATTTATGTAGATAGCCGCGGTGGTATGGCGGTAGCATTGTTACCGCACAGCAAGAGGTTCTCCCGTTCGATTCTCAGCTGGGCTTGGGAGTGCCTTCTGTGTGGAGTCTGCATGTCCTCCCCATGGTTGGGTAGCGTTCAAAAGACATGCATGCGTAAATGGGCATGCTTTTGTTGAAGGTTGAGCATTGAGCTGGCATCTCGGCATTTCGTAAAAATCTAATGCCAATCATTAGTGGACCGGAGTTCCACTGTGGCAACCCCTTACTGGGAAAAGCCAAAAGACAAACAACAACATTAGTAAATATATTGAAGAGCAGTGGGTCAACTATTAACAGGAAGGAAGGGAGAAAAGTGGCCAGCCATTTAACAGACTGGTATCTATCAGTTCAATAGTTGTTAAAACATTAGTGATAGCCCTAGGGAAGACATTTGACAGAACTGTCAACTTTGAGACTAGATCAAAAGCATAAGAGATATCAAGTAATACAGAGGAAGCAAGTTTGCCTTTGTCTCTGGCTTTGTTAATAGTGTCTGTGACATTTCATAATGCTGTGGTAGTGCTACATCCATGTTTGACACCATGCTGCTGTGTGGGGGGTCAGGAGCTTTTCCTGAAGGATGTGTTCAAGTAGTTGTCTGTGAATATACTTCACCAGATGTTTTGATAAGTGGAATAGCATGGTGGTAGGTCTGAAATTGGTCATATCAGACTGAGGTTCCTCCTTTATGAAGGGGAATAATGAAGATGTTTTTTCCATAGAGAAAGAATGTATGATTCTTTGCTAGATCTATTAATTAGGACAGAGACAGGATAGGCTATGGATCTGGCAGTTAGCTTGAGATATTCTGCTGGAAGATTATCTGCTGAGAACATGTTTTCTATTTAAGGAATAGTGATCTGAATTTGGAGGTCTGCACAGGTTTTAGGGTGAAACTGGAGGTGCTTGCTGCCTGAGAAGAGGGCATGCCAGGATTGTCAGGTGGAAAATGTTTAGTATGGGCTTTTAATTCTTTCTATAAAATGTGTGTTAAACTGAGCAGCTATTTAAAAGGGAGTGTTATTTGGTGCAGGATTAGAAGTGGTAGTTGTTCAAGGATGGAGTATATTATTAACAGAAGACCAGAGGATTTTAGGGTTTGAACACTGATTTAGTAAGGGGCCACTTCAGTAGATTTTCTTGAGTGCATTAATTATGTTTTTTTGTACAGTTATGTAACGCTTTAAAGTCTTGAGGGTTTTGGTCAGATCTCTGTTTAACCATTTTATCCAAGTCCTTTCTCTTTCATGCCTTACTGCCTGCTGTGAGTGGATAACCCGAGTATTGATATTCTTTATTCATTTTAGTCTTGTTGGAGACAGACTATTGAGGGTTTTCAGTAAACGTATGTTATATTTCTGTACAGCTTCATCGAGCAAAATATCTGTTAAGATAGACCAGTTAAAGGACCTTAGGATCCTATTAAATGTATAAGAGTCAGAGTTAGTGAGGTTACATAAAGCTGGAAGTAAGTGTTGTTTAACGTAATGGTTACTGAATCTATTTGCATATACTGGGAGGTGGTCACTGAGGGAATCAGAGACAGTACCACTGCAGACATACTTAGAAGAACCAGACACTAGTGTCCAGTTGGGGATTGTGCCATAGTTTTTGGGAGAGTTATAATGTGTGGGGGAGGAAATGAGTTGCGTCAAGTCAAATAGGTTCAAGCTAGTTGATTGGTATTTTGTGGAGATAATCTGCCAATCGAAATTGACCAGTTTAGGATGTTTTATAGGGTTGTAGCATTGCTACCAGGAGGAATATAGAGTACTATAATACATAGCTGCTTATGGTTATTTTGTTTAATATGGGAGATGAGGAGCGGAGCATTACAGAATATGGGAATAGGTTTATTGTAGGGAAGGATTTCAAACTTATCACAGTATAGTAAAGCTGCTAAACCACCTTGTTATTTATTTATTTATTTATTTTTTTGAGTTTTGTCAACCCTGATGATATTACAACCAGGGAGTGAAATTTCAGATCCAAGTATATGGGGTTTTAGCCATGTTTCAGTTAAGGTAAGAATATCTGGTTTATTGTGGGAGCTCAAGGCATGGAGTTCTGAGATTTTCTTTTAGATGATACAAGTATTTAAGGAACTACATTTAAGCTGTTTAGGTGAGTTTAAGGTAGGCAGGTTAGGTTTTGATGGTTTTGTGATGTTGGTGTCCATGTATTGGAAGGAGATGGGTGGGCTGAGTAGGAAGTATTGTTTAGCACGCAATGAGTTTTGGAGGCTATTGGGGAGTCAGGATGGGAGGAGGGGCTGGGACTGGGATGAATATATCCACACAAATTGGTAAAAGAGTTAGAAAGATGTATAAACTTGGTAAGCTTTTTTAGTTTGAGTTAATTTTATGTTGGTGCAGTAGGTATGAGGGTTTACTAACTTAAATTTGAAGTAAAGATTGGATGAGTCATTGTATATACTGCAAGTGATTAATAGTGAATGGGGTGTCTTGAATGGTTAGAAGTAAAGCAGATAGTGGGATAAATGTGTATACGTTTGAGTGATGTATAGTAATTTGTAAGATGATATAACAGCAATAGTAAGGTTGCAGTAGTATTGAAGAGAAGCATGGTATGTAGGTCTGTAGATAGATAGATCAGTGAGAGGAGCAAAAACACTGGGATAAGAAGTATAGAAAGGGTAGGAGTAGATAGATTCACTATCTACTTCTGGGTGGATGGAGTAAGTTGTGATCACTGAGGTCAGTTAGCAAATATAAGGGAGGAAAGAAAGTTGGAGTGATTAAATGCAGACAGATGGTTTAGGACTTTTGTTTGTATATTATTATGTCTGGGGAATATCTATATTTATGTGTATGAATTTAAGATGAGTAGGACATAGGTGGATTTCTGGGTGGAGAACAGGTCCTAAAATATACTCAAAACCAATAGTGAGAACATTTACATAATGCTTTAATTAATTGCCGCTGGTTGAACAATAGCAAACTTAACAATTATTATTCATAAAATTAAGTCAATGTTTTGCTAAAATTTCATTAGTCAGTATATTCAACCCTAGGTTCTAGGTTGGGGGATTGGAAAAACATTAAACATCTCTAACCATACTATAATCCATAAAAATGACTCCAGCTAAAAGCAAACTATAACATCTCAAATCTCTATGCCCTACAGTTATGACATATATTGCAACAAACATAATAATGTTAGAGAGTTTTAGTATGCACTCCCTTTTAGCTGCATTGCCCACATCTTATAACATGTATCACAATAAGAGTATATTAAACTATGCTGTATCATAATCTGTACAAACCCTAAAGAAGATCATTACAAATCAGTACGCAATATTTATTCCCTACATGAAATAGTACTCCTGCAAATATAAACACATTTTCAAAATTCTGCCCCCCCCCCAAAATCAAGGAACACTAACACAACACCCCTCCTATTTTTTTTCATTGAATGTTTATTCTCAGATATAATGCCTGTTGTCTAGAATTCTACCTCCTCACACATAACAGCACGTTTTTAAATAATAACTCTGTAAGACTGCTTAAAACACTGGAATGTAAATGCTTAATATTCTTCCCTAAAGAGACATACCACAAAACAGTCTAGGATATGTCTGTATGCCATATGTTGTGATTAAATCTTGTAAATGTTGTCATTGTTTTTCAATAAGTAATATTCTACAATACCTGAATACTTCTGTCAAAAATAATAAATCTCTATTAATTATGTTACGTTCTTCTGTAATCAGACTTTAACAGGTTAGAAAATACCACAATTACTAGTATGCGTTTGTGACTCCACTTCATAATGGACCATTGCAGCAACTTTAACAACTGTTTCTTTTCTGTATGTACAAGTCTCTGGCTGGTAATAGGACAAAAAAGCATATTCTGACCACTTCTCCTTTCCTGTCTGGCTTGTCTCAAAGTAGGATTTTATCAGTCAATTACTTCTTTATTAACTTCTAAAGGGATGCAGTTAACGTCTACACAATAGGGAACTGATTTCTTGCATATTTAGTCACTAAAGCCATAAGTGATTTTCTGCATCAAAAAACAAAAGATGAAATTGAAAAACATGCCCACTTGTACTATATATACAGGCAATACTTGCTTCCTGATCTACCATCTGTGTATGTTTCTCTGAACAAGAAACTGTAAACTCATGCTATCCTGCTTGTACTGCCCTCACTACCTTTGTATACTGTTGCTGTTGTCTGCATTGTTTCTGTACTTTGCTGTTCTCTGTTCTCTTTGTGAAAATGTATGTTGTTATGGTAGTAAGTTTAAGTGCATGGAATTCTCTGTGGACAATAGCTGAAATGGGTCTGTGGACCAGTCCTCTGAGCCAGTTAACAAACTGATAAAAAAATTGAAAAACAAACAACTAAACAAAGAATCAAACAAACAAATACATAATTTATTTATTAAAGGCTAACACCATAAGTTGTCACAGTGGCATATAGTTTTCACCTACTTAAATAACTCCTTATGGGAAAATACTTTGCAGACTACAATTTGGAGTTATTAGACAACTAGTAATAAAAGTAGAAGGTAGTTTCCTTGTATCCCAGAGATATTACTAGTGAAACTGATATGTCTTAAATTGAATTACTTGTTTCATTTTGTACATTTTACCATATACATTTCCAGATTGTTAATATTGCTAAGTTCCTACACCTTATCTCATGTACCCCTCTTTCAGTAAATGGAAACCTAACCCCTTTATTTAGGAAATTTTCTCCACATATAGTAAGATAATACACAATTTGCTGAGACAATCTCATGGAACATATTTCTCTCTGAAATTAGCACATCAATGTATATACATTTTCTTTCTTTCTTTCTTTCTTTCTTTCTTTCTTTCTTTCTTTTTTGACTAAAAAACATATTTGGTTGAGATGCTAATCCAAGTTCCAATCTGCTTGAGATGTCAGTATGTCAGGTGGACTTAAAAGATTCCACAAAACCCATTGAAGAGAGTAGAGGAAATTCTCCAATGTACTGGACAAATCTCCCTCAGAAGTATCAGTGCAACCTTGGATCTCCCCTTAAGGTAGGTCACTGCCCTAGTAGAACTAACGTGGTCAACAAAGAATGAATAAATACATACATATATACATACATGCATACATAAATAATTTTTGTCATACAAACAAAAGAAGCCTCTTCGATTGTACAGTTTCAACTGTCAAGTTTTTAATACAATAAATATCAAAACTGGACTCATTACAAGACATGGTATAAACATCCTAATGCATGACATTTTTAAATATGTTGTAGTCAGCTCAAAGAATTCAACTGCTGCTATGTGACCTCATCTCTGTAAGATATGATTTTAGGGTGCTATTCATAATCACTGTGCACCATGGAGTAGGGCTGCTCCATCACAGAACAGCATACTGAAGCCTTAAACAATTCATACAGTGCAGGACACAGTGGGGTAAAACCCTGAGCACAATCTTACCTCATTGTGTAGCTGAAGTTTGTGGAGTTCACTTGCAAATAACACCCCCACCAGGATCATACTCTGAGCACAAGTACTTCCCTGTTTGTGTCTGGGATGATCCCAAGCTGACTATTGCACGGGGCTTCAGCTGCATACATGGAGATGGGGTAGTGATGCCATCCCATTTTCTGCTGATATGTTGCTCACTCAGCATACGCAGTTGAAAATTATGATGGATCCACATTACAAAAGCAAAGGAAAAATCTTTACAAAGCAGGAAAAAAAAACAGTAGTGTGCTCTGCAGAATGAACTGTGTTGGAGTTGCTGCTGTTTGCTCCTCCTTCTCTTGCTGTGCTCCTTCATCTGGACTTTTGTACCGGTCTCCTAGAGAAGATTCCAGAGCATCATCATATTGCAAATCTTCTTCAGAAGCTTCCTGCTCCACCTGCTTCTCCTTAATCTGGGGTCTCACAATTCCATCATGCTACGACACTGCCTGGGCTGGATTCTCCACAATAAACCCTTCACTTCACAGGAAATCCATAACTTCAATTTCTGCTTGTTTAATTTCTACCTTATTAAGTCAAATATCCCCAGAGCTGCTTTTTTTGCATTGATTAACTTTCTTCTTTGCATAAATGTTGCACCATATCAGATCTCTTTTTCTTTCTCATGCCCATGTTCAAAAGTCTCTTGGCTCTGTTATTTATATTTTCTCATATCCTCTATCACTTCTTTTTTCAGGTGGTCCAACGTTCCTTCTCTATAACACTATTCATAGATATGTTGTATTACTGAATACAAATTTTCTTTGGACCCTTTACATTTTTTCTTGTGCAAGTATTTTTTTTCCTATAGTTTCCTTATTAATCTTTCTAAATATCTTCTACCTAGAAATTCTGGGCTTCTTGTGTAATAGTAACAATGCATAATTTCTTTATTATCCTCAATAGTTCACTTTATCATCTTTATGGCTTCCTTTTGGCCTGTCAGATTTTTGTGGATTACTACTTCCTTCAACTGCAGGGAGGCCATCTTGCCCCTGATCCTAGCCTAACCCTGTTGTAGGAATGCTTCTGTGGGCTGAGAATTCTCCATTGTCTATTTTTCCAGTCTTGGCAGCAGTGCGTGCACCAAGATTGGGCATTTTTTTATCCCAGGGTCTGTGCACCCAGCTGTTTTTCCTTTTTATTATTATTATTATTATTTTTTAGCCTAGGGCATGTGCTTTAGAAAATACAGTGACTTTATGCTATATAAGAAACAGTCTATATATCAGTGTCATCCAGGTGGATTTTGTAAAAACAGGATCCACCACATAAAGATAATCATCCAAACGTGAAGATGAATTTAGTTTTAGCAATGCTACTCTCCCTTTCTTTTTGATTTTATCTCGCCAATGCTGTGGCGGAAGGGTATCTCTTTTTTATAAATTTCTCCAAGTCTTTTGGGATTTTAATACCATGATGGGAATGGACCCCATTCCTAAGTCAAAGTATGATTAAAGTTCATGAAATCAGTATTGTTTCAATCTTTGATGTTAGCCAGAAGTGCTCTTCTCAGCAACCACAATGTGGCCAGTAATGACACCTTCTGCAATTCGTACGGAGTTACATGTTCTGGTAACATATCTAAGTATGACTGTAAATTCTTTTTCACAAGACACATTGCTTCTAATAGTATTGGAATTGTCTGGGTATCCTTCCACATTGCCCTTGTTTCTGCCTGCAAATCCTGGTATTTTATGACTTTGTGTCTCTGTATGCAGGACACTGTAGTCACTGGGTGTGGCAATTTCAATGATCAATGCTAGTCTTTTTCTTCTTTTCTTGAACAACTATATCCAGTTTTCTAGCATCTGTCTTTTGAACTGTTGGTAATGGATAATCCCATGTGATGTAGACTTCATCATTTTCTGTGATGCTTTGTGGCTCATGTTTCCAGTGTTTTTCAGCACTTCAATAACATAATGTTGGCACAATCTCCAGTGCAACAGTTGTGCCACATTATTATGCCTTTCAGTATACAGTCCTTCTGCTATTAGTATGTCACAACCAGCAATGAGGTGTGCAACTGTTTCCAATTCTGTTTTGCAAAACCTATATTTGTCTGTTTCTCCCACATGTTCAGTGAACTCTTTCTATATGTATATGCATATGCATTTTAAGTCCATGTAGGAGTATGTAAAAATGCAGGCTTATTTTCACGATAAGTCAGAATTAACATGTTGTAACTACCCCGTTTATAAAACCAGAGATTTTGAAATCATAACATTGGGTTGTAAACCTTGGGCAATATATTAACCTTTTTTGTTGGCTGGGGTCTGTGTGTAATTGTATTATGAAAGGGTTAGCGGGATTGTGACCACCAGCAGAACCGAATATTGCCAAAAGTTTGCCAACCTAATCATTTCAAAGGGGCATGATCTTTCACTATATTGAAGTGTTTGCCTAAAAATAGTATTTGAAGCCATAGAAAGCTCATTTTAAAACTAGAGATACAGACATTTTAGTTCACTAAATCCTTTATCTGTATCAAGAGACCATTACACCTTGATAGGAACTTTCCATCTTCTATGAAACATAAAGTAAACAGGTCCCACAGAAAGAAAAATGCAAAGGCAAAAATATAAGAAAGACCCTGGCAAGCCAAATACTTTACAATGTAATATCTAAAACCTCCATTGAATGAGGCGTATAGGAAGTATGTAAATAACTCCTAAGGACATGTAAGTGTTTCAGTTTAATGGCTTCTGAATACCCTTGACTTTTTACAAGTCTTACTAGAGCATATGAATCAGTAAAAGTAAACCACATGACATGTTTAACCCTTTATGTGTACTCAACAGTACAGCATAAGTGAATAGCTTTGCTAGTATCTGAAAACATTTAGATTTGAAGGCATATGCTCAGAACATTAGGGTAACTGCAAAATTTCCCAGGGATGAAAAAAATAAGTAAAAAGGTTACACAGAAAAAATCATAGGCAAAGACTTTAAAAAGACCTTTACAAGCCTAGAAACTTCACTGTATAATACCTTAATCCCAATTTGAAGGAGACTTGTGGGAAATATGCATAACCCACCTCCTTAGTGGTGACACAGACACCTGCTTCACAACAGGAACTACAAATGCACCTCACACCACATGACGTGCCAGAGCTATCATCATTCCAACTTGCATAGCCACACCAGTGTTCCTCACACAGCTGTATGTTGCACAGTCAGAAATCTATACCTTTCTGCCATAGAAGCACAGTAATCCCAAACTTAGTTACACACTTTCTGTGGTAGCCAGATAGTCCAAGAAAAAATCATGACCTGTTTCTTTGTATAGGGTATAGGCCAGTTTTTTATGACACTTATTTTTTGTAGTTTTGATTTTGCAAAGCCTCTTCATACAAAAAAACAATAAGTACTTGCCTTCTGTCATACCAGTTTCCTTTGAATATCATTTTTATTCAAGCCTACCTACCTTATGAATTATAAAACAGCCTTCACTTTAGGAATGTGAGATATCCACGCCTCTACATATAATCATAGATCAGAGGGTGTTAAGAATATTATTAGAAATAATTGGGATATTCTTAAAAGCATGGTCGAGATAATTAGAATAGTTGGAGAGGCCCCCATGTTTTATATCATACCTGTCTAAATTTTAAACAAAGATTATGCCATAAGGACTTTAAAAATAATAAAAAAGTTGAACATAAGTAGAAAACAGGGTAGATTTCCTTGTTATAATTGCATATACTGTGAGGATATAAATACAAGTTTTGAATTTATACATCCTAACACTAAGAAAAAATATACTTTCAGGTGTTTTGCAACTTGCAATACCACTGCCATTGTGTATATAGCATGCTGTAAGGTGTGTCAAGCATTCTGTATAGGGAAATGCACAAGATGGTTGAAGGACATAATTACTGAACACAAATCTGAAATATGTAGAGAGGTAGCAACTAATGCTTTGGGAAAGTATATGAGGGAGAAAGGAAGTACACACACATTTAACTTTAGAGTGATTGACATCAGACAGAAGAAAAAAGGGGGTCTTAATAATGAGTTTGAGGTATGTGAATACTCATGGATCACACTTTTAGAAGCTGATTGTTTTCCAGGTTTAAATACGGCAGTAAGCATTAAACCTATTTTAAAAAAGACAGTTAACTTTGAAATAACATCTTTTGTGGATGGGTCTTAGTTAATGTTTTACTTATTTTATGGCTATACTGACTTTCAGTAACATTTTACTTGTATATGTGTCTTTAAACTGATGTGCTTAATACAACTGTGTCATGTGATTAGTTTTGTGGTTTTAACTTGCTATTTAAATGGAGGCATTTGATTTCCTTTTTACACACTGATGAAGGCTGATCCCAAAAGCTTTGTTATTTTTTTTTCCTGTTTGGAATAAATGCTGCATTTTACCTCAACATTTCCAGGCTATGGATTTTTTTACTGTTGTTTTGCATTTTGTATCTTGCCTGGTTTACCTGTGTGCTGTTCTTGTTTCTTTGGATTTTTGGTTGCTTTGCTTTGGAACAGCCATGGACACTGAGGCAGTTTTATCCTTGAACATGACACAGTCTATGGTGAATAATAGTGGTCATTCTGTGAACCAAATACTGTTAATTCAACATAACCCACTGCTATCCTGTTTGGTGGAACCAAGAGAAGTCTTGAGACCTGACGTGGATGAGGCTGCTGCTGGCTTAAAAGAAAAAATAACTGTCTTGGAATCTAAGTTACAGTCATTTAAAAGATTACAGTGGCAGCGCTTTAGTTTTTTTAACATGTTTAGAATGTGGTGTTGTTCCACACAGTCTAAAGGTTTTAAAAGTGCCCTCATACAATATTACATACCCCAAGTTATTCAAAAAGTGGCATGAGCTTAATTTGAGAGTTGGGGCTGACTATATGAGACTAATGAATGAATATTTTCAGAAAATTGAATGAGACTTACAACAGGAGATTATTCAGACTGAGAATGAGGGTTCATTGTTATATAACAAAATGCTTGAGAATTTATCAATATTTGAAGAAAAACTGATTGCCACTAAGAAATGCAAATTGAACTGAGATATTGGAGATTTTAAAAAATGGGCACATTTTTTCTTGACCTAGGGAATGCCCTGTGCCTTTTGCACAGGAAGGTAGATATAATAATAAACAGTAAAGGATGAAACAGACCATGGACTCACTAGATGAATTTTCTCCTGATGAACTTGCCAGTGGGTGTAATGTTAATTTAGATTCAACTAACAGGAATTTGCAATCTGTAGACTCAAACAATGATACACATTTACTATCAGAAGCAAGTACTTCTGTGAAATCCACAGCCCCCATTAGTATAAATGGTGCAACCCTTCAGAATCAGGATTTTCAGCAGGGGAAGACTCTTATTACTATCACTTTACCAGAGAAAATGGAGCAGGCAGTATGGAATACATCAAAGAACAGAGATAAGGAGAGGGACAATTCGAGGGGCAGGAAGCAGACTCAAGGTCAGCAGTCCAACACATGGAGAAGCTGAGGACTGGAGACCTGCAGCAGGCCTCACAACAACAAGAACTAAGTGAATTTTCTGTTGTTAATCTATCTTCTTTTCAATTAACTGAAGCTGAGTTAAAGCTTTTAAATAAAGATATAGGTTTCATTCCATCTAATGTGGACAATGTTGTAACAGCACTGACAGATCTTAGATTGTTTATAAGGAATGTGAGTCTGAAATTTATATTTAAGGATGCACCTGATACATCTACACAGGTATGTAAAAAACTTAGTATGTTTATACTGGTGAATTATCCCATTTTAAATGCATTTATGGGAGCATGAGAAAGGGACATACGTAACTATTATATGAAGTCTGAAAAAAAAAAAAGAAATACAAACTTTCTTGGTCTGAGTTTCAAGCTCTTGAGAAATTGCTAAACAACAATGATATTATTATTAAACAGGCTGACAAAGGTGAAGAAATTGTTATTTTTGATAGAGATATGTATAATATGCTTATGCTTGAATTTTTGAGTGACTTTAATTGTTTTGCTGAAGTCCCTCCAGCAGAAGTATTTAAATGTGTAAGTGAAGTTAATATGTGTATTTTTGAACTGCAACTTAATAATGACATCAATACTGAATTGTTTAATTATTTTACAGTTCCATGCCCTATGACACCTGTTTTGTATGGTTTCCCAAAAATTCATAAAAGTTTAACCCATCCACCCATGCACCCTATTGTATCTGGTTCTGGCTGGCTCACCAAACTTATTTCTCACTATTTACAGGTTACTTTAAACAAATATTTATATAAAGTTAAAAATTTTATTAAAGATATGAAAGACTTTTTACAACAGTTACACTGCTGGTTTAATGAACATCAGAATGTTGAATTTTTATTTGTAACTTGACATTAAGTCATTATTTACTGTGATACCTCTACAATATCCGTTAGAAGCAATATGTGACTTTCTAAGTAGAACATGTGGCATGGTTGGTAGAGAAGTGGACACAATTTGTGAATTGACAAAAGTAGTGTTGACTAATAATGTGTTTGTTTAATGAATGCACATACATGCAGAAAAATGGGGTAGCGATGGGCACCCCAATGGCAAATACATATGCCAATATTGTTGTTTCATGCTGGGAAGAGCAATTTGTTTATATTGAACTGCATCCTTTTTATGACAAAATATTATTTTTTAAATTATTTGTGGCTGACATATTTTTCCTGCAGGCTGGTAGTAATGTTGAACTTGAAGTATACATAGAATAGTTAAATAGAACCACTAACTTTTTTAAATTTACAGCAAAGTTTTCTGTGGATACTATCAATTATCTGGATGTTAGTCTAACTAAATGTAGTGGAGGTATTAATATTGCAATAAATAGAAAAGAGATACACTCCAACTGATATGTCCACAGGAATAGTATGCATGCCACACATACTTTTAAGGGTATAGTCAAAGGACAAATGTTAAGAGCCAATCAACTAAACACAGATGAGGCCAACTTTAAATTGGAACTGGATAGAATGATCACAGATTTTGAATGCTGTGGTTATAATAACTCATTATTAAGACATACAGCGGATGAAGTTATTATGGAAAGGTAAGGCAAAGTGAGACCCCACTTTTCCAGTAATACTGCCATATTAATTTTGGTCATAATTCTATTAAAATAATAATATAATCATAGATCAGAGGGTTTTAAGAATATTATTAGAAATAATTGGGTTATTCTTAAAAACATGACTGAGATAATCAGAATAGTTGGAGAGGGCCCCATGTTTTCATATTGTACCTGTCCAAATTTGAAACAAAGATAATGCTATAATGACTTTAGAAATAATAAAAAGTTGAACATAAGTAGAAAACAGGGTACATGTCCTTGTTATAATTGCATATAATGTGATGATATAAGTACAAGTTGTGAATTTATACATCATAACACTAAGAAAAAATATACTTTCAGGTGTTTTGCAACTTGCAATACCGTTGTTATTGTGTATATGGCATGCTGTAAGGTGTGTCAAGCATTCTATATAGGGAAATGCACAAGAAGGACAGAATTACTGAACACAAATGTAAAATATGTTGAGAGGTAGCACCTAATGCTTTGGGCAAGCATATGAGGGAGAAAGGAAGTACACATACATTTAACTTTAGAGTGATTGACATCAGAAGAAGAAAAAGGGATGGGGATCTTAATAATGAGTTAGAAGTGTGTGAATACTCATGGAACACACTTCTAGAAGCTGATTGTTTTCCAGGTTTAAATACAGAAATAAGCATTAAACCTATTTTAAAAAGAAGATAGTTAACTTTGAAATATGTATATGTGTTTTTAAAATGAAGTGCTTAATACAACTGTGTCATGTGATTAGTTTTATGGTTTGAACTTACTATTTAAATGGAGGCATTTGATTTCTTTTTTACACACTGATGAAGGGCTGATCCCGAAAGCTTTGTGATTTTTTTCTTGTTTGGAATAAATGCTGCATTTTACCTCAACGTTTCCAGGCTTTGGATGATTTTACTATTGCCTTTAGTATTGTATCCACCACCCACTGAAAGCTGGTTATGGCTCCATGTAGGCCAAATGGTAACTTAAGCCTTCAGGGAGTTACAAAATGGTCTAGTGTTATTCAGTGTACATCCTTCCATAAGTTCTCAATCAACTCATCAGTTATGTGCATGAGATAGCTATCAAACTTTGAAATAATATTCAGTATCCTTATAAAATCTAATACTTATATCATGTGTAGAGACTAGTACTAATGAGCTAACTCAGTAATCTGTATCATGCCTAGATTGAGCACTGTTTAACTTCTTTTTCTTTTACTAAGTGTTTTTGTCATATTCTCTTACTCTGTAAGGTCTCAGTGTAGCCTTCCATGGAGCTGTGTCTATGTTATGTTGTATTACGTTAGTTCTACTAGGCATTGTGGAGAAGAAAATAAGGCATAATTATAATAAGGCATAATAAAAAACGTCTATTTACAAAAGTGTCTACAGAGGTGTCTACTACATGTCTTATTCCGTAAATAATATTGCTGTACAAAAAATAAAAAAAAGAAAAATCATTGTTGCTAACAAGACTGTTGCTGTTTATTTAGCATTTCTTTGAATTTAATCCAAGTGTAATTCTAGTCGTTCCCATCTTCATTGTTGTGTTCATCTTGATTGTTAAAAGTTCATAATGACAGAGAATGGTTGCAATATTTATGAATTCTTTCAGTGTTAGGGTTTACTCATTCTTTCAATACTTTTTAATTATTTTCTTGCAATTGATAGGATACTCCAAGGAAGTGAGTAGTTTGTTTTCTTTACACATTCAGGTATAGGTGTATTGAATAAGATTAACGATTTGGTTAAAGGGAATTTATCATTAAATAAAGCATGTAAAAAGACATTAATATTATCCCAGAATGGTTTAATAACTTCACAATAAAAAGCATATGCTGTTTTAACATTTGTCTTACATTTCCAGTAAACCACTTTTTTCTTATTCATTAATTCTATTCTATGTGGTGTTATAAAAATTTTATACATAAATTTCCATGAAAGCAAACTCCACTAAGATGTCGTACATTTTGAAGATAGCATATGATGTTCATCGTGCATACAGCTGCAGTCATAACAGATGGGTTCTCCTGCCGTCAGGTGGGTCCTCGGTCATCCGAATTCCAAAGTCTAGGTCCGGCGTCGGTTGTCGTCGCTTCTTCCCTGACGTCAGTGCGACAGGGGTATAAAGGAACCAGCCAACACCATTTTCTTCAGTCTTTCTTGCCACGCGGTGCCCGAAGCAGAAGCAGTTCACAAGTGCCGGTCGGCCAGCTCCTGAGATTACGAAAATTTGGAAACCGAAGTCTTCTTAAAAGCTAAGTACCCCGTTGGGGAAACTTTTCTTGCCTCAGACCGATATCAGACAAAGTTAATAATTGTATTTCTTGTGGGAAGCAAATACCGCATAAGGATTTCCATTCCCCTTGTATTTCTTGTGGGAAGCAAATACCGCATAAGGATTTCCATTCCCTCTGTATACCTTGTTTAGGCCCAGACCACGACGTCTGTCGCTTTTGTGCTACATTCAACAAACGCACTATTAAGCATCGGGCGGAGTTCGCCCAGCATTATTTTGGGAAAGCATTTAACTATACTATGTCGTCGGATACTCCGACTCCGGTTTTGTCTAAAAAATGCAAAGACAAGGACCGACACACGAGGTCCACGTCCTCTACCGACACCACACCAAAGCCGACCACACGTGGTCCGGTTCTCAGCGAGGCACCTACGCAGCCCCTGATTACTGACGAAACATCTTTGACGGTGTCTCCTGTGCCCGAGGTAACAGGCTCCTCGGCCCACACCCCGACTACAGATACCGAAGCCACTCTTGGTATTGAAACACAGAATGTGGACAGGTCCACCTCCACTCAAGGTGTCTTCAGACCTTCCTCTTCTTTCTCCATCAAGGCTTTCACCAAGTCTAAAGCAACCATGCACTCTAAGAGACCAGCTACACAGGGCCCATCTCCAGGCCCCATGCCTAAGAAACAGATGCTTAAAATGGCTGAGGATTTAATTACTCTAATCAGAGGTTCTCAGCCCCCACTGGACAAAAGGCCCAGAGTGGAGGAAGATTCCCCCTCCTCTGATCAGGGCTCCATTATTTCAGAACACTCTGATGATCAGGAACAGTCTTTCTCCCCTTTTGAAGACTCTGAAGCGGAGGAGTCCATCCCTTCTGTATCCCCCCCTGAGGATTACTCATTTGGGGAAACTTTGCATACGTTAAGGGAACACTTCCACTGGGAAGGCCAGGATTATTCGGATTCCAAGAAAAGGCTCAGGGAATTTCTCTTGTTACCCCAGCACAGGCCTCGGGCTATACCTCCTGTCTTGGACATCCGGAGGCCTGCCTTAACCCAGACTCTCTACCTCCAGCTCCAGTTAAGCCTGACAGGTACTACAGGGTTCCTGACTCACACCAATTTCTATACAAAAGCCATGTTGCTGACCTAGAAACCATCTCATAGGGCCCCAAGGGAGTTAAGGCCTCCATTGCCAAAAATCCATTGCCTTCCGAGAGAGATTCCAGATCCTTAGAAAGGTGGGGAAAAAAGGTATATACCTCGGCTACCTTATCCATGAGGGCCTTAAACTGTCAGTTTCATATGCTAAAATACCAACAGTTTTTGTTATCACAATTGAAAAGTAAAATGTCACAACCTGAACAACCAGACTTGAAGGAGTTGCAGGATTTGATGCATAGTGCAGAACAAGTGGGTAAGCATACCTTACAATGTGGCTTTGATGCTCTAGAGGCCTCATGTAGAGATGCTGTTACAGGCTCAGTCATACGTAGGCATGCCTGGCTCAAGGAACAAGCCTTGCCTGATCATGTCAAAGCTAAATTACTAGACGCCCCTCTTCAAAAAGATGTACTATTTGGTGCTAATGCTGAGGAAGTATTACGGAAAAAGGAGGAAAAGGCTAAATCAATGCAAACTGTGAAAGAATTTCTACAGGTTCAACCCCCACGTTTTAGTAGAAATTGGCCTTCCAAAAACTGGTCCTTTCCTGCCACAGACAGACCCCAAAGAGGCAGATACAGGCGCCCGAGGGGCAGAGGACAATCCCAAGGATCGTATAGAGGCAGACAATGGCAAGCTCCTACACAAAGAGGTGGTGAGGACAACTCGCAATCTTTCAGAAAGCAAACCCGATGACTTTCCCCTTTGCATGCCAACCAGGTCTCAAATGGCAGCCCCCTTAGGTGGAAAGCTGGCATTATTCTCAAAAAATTGGCATGTTGTCACAAAGGACAAATGGATCCTGGGCATTATAAACAGAGGCTACAAATTCCATTTTCACACCCTTCCAAAAATGAGAGGCATGCCAAACCTGCCACACAATCAAAGGGCAGAGGCACAAAGGCAAATTTCAGATCTCATAAACATGAAAGCTTTTCAAGAGGTACCTATGCATGAACAAGGTCAAGGTTTTTATTCCAGGCTATTTCTGGTGCCAAGGAAGGTAAAAGATTGGAGACCTATTTTGGATCTATCCATCCTAAACACATTTCTACTCATACCAAAATTCAAGATGCTCACTCTACAGCAACTTCTTCCCATGCTGGGCAAGGAGTCTTGGCTGGTAACATTGGACCTCAAGGAGGCATACCTGCATGTCCCAATCAGACAAAATTGCAGAAGGTACCTCAGATTTCTTGCAGGTTCAACCCATTATCAATTCTCTGCATTGCCCTTTGGCTTATCTACTGCACCCAGAGTATTCACAAAATGCCTGGCATCAGTAATTGCCTACTGCAGACTTCAAGGGATACAAATATACCCCAATTTGGATGACTGCCTGATCCAAGCGGACAGAAAGCTCATTCTTCTGAAACATCTGGCTTATGTAATAATGTTATTGAACTCTCTGGGATACACAGTCAACAAAAAGAAATCAAGGCTAATACCCTCTTGGAAGATTATTTTCCTGGGTGCCAATTTGGACACAAACACCCAGATGGCCTACCTCACATCAGAGAAGCAGGGGCAACTAATTCAATACTTCAGAACACTAGCAAATTGCACCAGGCTGACTGCAAGGAAAATCCTGCAGGCTCTGGGATTCATGGCATCTTGCATCTTACTAATCCCATGTGCAAAGCTGCATATGAGGAAACTACAATGGTACCTGAAAAACATATGGTCTCAACACAGCCACAGCTTGGAAACAATAATACCACTAATTCCATGTCTGAAAAAGGAATTTCTGTGGTGTGCTCAAGCATGTCAAACAAACACAGGTCTTCCATTCAGCAAGCCCCAAGCAAATCAAGTCATCACAACAAACGCCTTGGACTACACCTTGGGGGGCGCACATGACAGACCGGTGCATTCGGGGCAAATGGTCCCAAAAAGAAAAGCACCTTCACATCAATCAAAAAGAAATGCTAGCAGTAATAAATGCTATTATAGCTTTCAAGGACCTTCTACAACCAGGTCAACTATTGATAAGAACGGACAACACCACAGTTATGTGGTACATAAACAAACAGGGAGGAACACATTCTTACCCCCTATGCAGACTGGCCATGTCACTTTGGAACATGGCCATGGACTTACAAATGGAACTACAAGCACAGTACTTGCCAGGCAAGGAAAACACGCTGGCAGACAACCTAAGCAGGAATATGACAGATCCACATGAATGGAAATTGCATCCAAAAGTTTTTACAGAAATAATCCAAGAATGGGGAAGGCCAGACATAGATCTCTTTGCCTCCCACAAGAATCATCAATTGACAAAATTCTGCTCAGGGATCTTCCATCCAAAGGCCTGGAGAGTGGACGCTCTTTCCTTCAGTTGGACATCAATGACAGTTTATGCCTTCCCTCCTCTTCCTCTGCTGCCCAAAGTTCTATTAAAGACCAAAGCAGACAGACCAAAGATGATCCTCATTGCTCTGGACTGGCCAAGGCAACACTGGTACCCACTCCTGAGGAGCCTGATGCATTCCCCACCATGGACCCTGCCTCTAATGCCTCTTCTTCTGACACAGCACAGTTTCAAAACTCTTCACAGCCAGCTAAAAACACTCAATCTAGCTGCATGGAAGATTCCTTAGCATCACAACAGGCCCTACTCTCCAAGGAGGTGCAGGATGTCATTTTGGAGGCCAGAAGGCCATCAACTAGAAAAGCTTACTCCGCAAAATGGAAACGTTTTTGTGTCTGGAATGAGAAAAAGGGACAGGATCCTGGAAAACTGAATTTACCTCAAATACTACAATATTTGGCTGAACTGCTAAGCAGTGGACTTTCTTTCTCCTCCATCAAAATCCATGCATCAGCCATTTCTGCAGAATACAACACTGATCCACCTTTATTCTCTCACCCTCTCCTAAGGCAGTTCCTCAGAGGGGCTAAGAATTTAAGGCCTCCAAGGAAACAACCAATACCTGCTTGGGATCTTAATTTCATTCTGGAATAACTGACCTTGCCTCCCTTTGAGCCAGCTGCCTCATCATATTTGCAATATTTGTCCTGGAAAACAGCTTTCCTTCTGGCTATCACCTCAGCTTGTAGAGTTTCAGAACTACAGGCTCTCATGGCTGTCCAACCTTTTATCATCTTCCATCAGGACAGAGTTTCCTTACGAACCAACCCGTCCTTTATGCCTAAAGTGGTATCCAGGGTAGCTTTAAATCAGGCCATACATTTACCTACTTTTTATCCTAATCCTCAAAACAAAGGGGAGAGATTACTACATTCCTTGGACATCCACAGACAACTGCGTTGTTATTTGGACAGAACAAAGCCTTTCAGAAAATCAGAACAGCTCTTTGTGGCCTATGCGGTAGAAGCTCAAGGGAAGCCAATTTCCAAACAGACAATCTCAAAATGGATAGCCCACTGCATACGCTTTTGCTATTCCTTTCATGGCAAAACTGATCCTACAGGCATTAGAACTCATTCCACCAGGGCCACAGCCACCTCTGCAGCCTTCCTCAGAGGAGTTCCTACCAAGGATATTTTGGAAGCAGCCACTTGGAGTTCTGTGCATACCTTCTCCAAGCACTACAACCTACCATTATACTCCAAATCTAGAGGAGGCTTTGCCACTGCAGTCTTGCAGGGCATTTTGGCTCCTCCTAGTTCCACCTAGTGCCTACCACCCCTTTCTTAGATTTGGGAGTCTACCCATCTGTTATGACTGCAGCTGTATGCACGATGAACATAGTACAGTTTTGTACCTACCATAAATGTAGATGTTTGAGTGCTAATACAGCTGCAGTCCAAGTTTCCCTCCCTCCTTCCCCTCTTGGGACAGGCCTATAGGCTAACACATCCTCTTACAACCTGATTGGGGAGTTCATTTATGATGTATTTGCTTGCAACTACTGTATTTGGATTATATTGCACTGCATTATCACACAAATTTATGTATTGCCTTCCTTCTGGGGGCACCTGACATCTAGGGCAAGAAAAACTGAAGAAAATGGTGTCGGCTGGTTCCTTGATACCCCTGTCGCACTGACGTCAGGGAAGAAGCAACGACAACTGACGCTGGACCTAGACTTTGGAATTCGGCCGACCGAGGACCCGCCTGACGGAAGGAGAACCCATCTATTATGACTGCAGCTGTATTAGCACTCGAACATCTACATTTATGGTAGGTACAAAACTGTACTTTTTGTATCTTCTTTACTGGGATAATAATTACTTATGATTTTGAAATTATTCTAATAGCATTCATTAAAATATTCTTTTGCATTTTTAACAATCTTATATATTATGGATAAAAGCCTTTTTCTACTATTCTCTGATGTGATAAAATTAAGAAATCAATTAATTTTTGTACAGTTTTTTAATAAAAATTGTATTAAATTAATTATCTATTGAATATCTACAGTTTTATCTACCCACGCCATTGTTTAAATTAAATTTAGTAGTAATACAGTCCAGTCTTTGCAATTTTTCTCCATCCATCAGTTGATACCAATGTATCAGTTATTCTCCAGAAGCTTATTCGTTTTATATAAGTTAAAAGTACATCTATTATTTTGTGTTTATGCTACAGGAAACAATAAAAAAATATGCCTTATATCCTGGATTTTTATAAATAAAATTTCTAAAAGTAATTAATATTAAGGACACGTAAGAAGAAGTAACCATAATGTTTCCATTTTCTAGTATATAATCTTTTAACAACCAGATACATTTATTATTTATTATTACATTTTGCTGAGTGCATGTTGTCTGATTTGGTTCTATACATTTGCTTTCTTGTATATCTTTCCATTTAGCATTATAGTTTTTATTTAACCATAAGGAGATTGTTTTTATAATTGATGATAAAGAGGAGAGCTCTATATTTGGCATACCTATTCGACCTAGGGTGCAGTCTTTTGCATGGTGTTTTAATCCTGGTCTAGATTTTTTAGGATTCCAAAAATAAAATAAGAATTAAGGAATTAAATTATGTTATATTTTTTTAAGGAGGAGGTTGTGAAAGGGATTGCATTATATATAAAACATTTGGTAAATTGATCATTGTTATTAAGGAAAGTCTCTCTTCCATGGTAAAAGGAAACTTGTTCCATTTATTAATAAGACTAGAATATTATGATAATTGACTTCTATTATGTGTTTAATATTATCTGTTAAAGTTCTTCCTAGCCATATACTTTTTTATCTCTCTTTACATATTTAGAAAATATTTCTTCCATATCATTGATGTTGGTATTTATGAATACAATTTTTGTTTTGTTTTCATTAAAAGTAAGTCCAAGTTTTCTGTAAAAGGATTCTATTGCATTAAATACAGCCTTAAGAGATGTTTTATTGTCATTCAAAGTTAGAAGAATATAATATGTGAACAATAATATCTTAGAATTTAATTTACTATTTATTTGAATACCATTAATATAAATTGTCAATGTTATGTAGTTTACAAATTGTTCCATAATTAAAGTAAATAATAGTGCCAGTAATGGGTGGCCCTGCTTTGTTTCTTTTGAAATCAAAATTGACTCTGATAAATAAGTACCCATTTTATGTAAGCCAAAGAGTTTGCATAAAGTAAATTAATGAGTTGTGAGAAACAGTTAAAAAAATATTTTCTTCTAAAACCAATAATAAACATTTTCAATTAATTGAATAAAAAGCACTATTTATTTCTAAACTTACTGATGTTAAACTATATTTTTTATTCTTTGCAAAATCTATTATACTTAATGTTAATTTAACATTATCTTATATGTTCCTGTTTATTATAAATCCAGTTTGAACATTGTTAATCAGATGTAGTAATAATTTTTATAATCTAGTAGCATGTATATTTAAAAGTGAAATAGTAAGAGGAACACTTTGCTGGATTTTATCAGCCTTTAAAATTGGGGAAATAAGTGTATATTTCAAAGATGGAGAAACTTCTGTTACATATTTAACTACTAGAAATACTTTATGTAAAATGTGTAAAGCTTCTTTAGGTGATAGTTTGTATAGTTTTAATATTATGCCATCATAACCTGGTGCTTTGTTAGGTTTTATTTTATTAATTTGACTTTTTAGTTCAGAAATTAGTATAAGTTTATCTATTAATTTATTTTGATCTTCAGTTAGTCTGTTTTTAATATATTTTTAATAAAGGTTTTAATTTCTTATGAATCTATTGTTGGATTATATTGATTAATTGTATTAAAATGGGCTCTAAATATTTTTAAAAATCATCTGTTTCAATAACTTTTTACTTTCAGGAAAATACAGTTATTTAATGTGATTAGATTTAATAAGCATTTTATTCTACAGGCAAATTCATGCATGGATTTTGGGTTTATAGAATGGTTAAGTAATTTAATATTTTCTAAATTTATCATACTTCTATTATTTAAAATTTATAGATACTCTTTCTTAGATCATTAATTTCTTTTATCATATTGTCTTGTTCTTTTTTTATACATTTGTTTTAATTTATCATTTTTTTCCTGTACATCTACCAACTCTTTATCCCATTGCATTTTTAAGAGCATACCAATTCTTTATTTTACCATTAAAATGTGCTTATACTCCATCCCAAATATAAATCTCAGATATATCTTTTGTGTAGTTAATTTCAATAAAAGTTTGTATCTCTTTACTAAAAAATTCTTTAAAATCTTTTGGTATCCTTATAATGGAAATGTTGTTATTAGTATTTAATTCAAGTTCAATCTTATGATTAAGTAATGGACATGAAGCAACATTTACATTACTTACTATAGATGCAAGTTATTGGACATATATATTCTCTCTGTTCTTGACAAAGTTCCATGTCAATGAAAAAAGTGACTATAGAAAGGTGAATTTAGATCTGAAAGTTCATTAATGTCTTTAATTTGAAATGAATCTATGAACTTTTTTAATGCCTTGGCTAAAGCTCATATCCTTCATTTTCTTGTAGTATTAGAATCTTCATCTGTTAATATACAATTAAAGTCTCCTGCCAAAATTACATTGTTTTTTGAGAGCTAAATTATCTGTTCTAAGTGATGTTCAACTGTTTTAACACTAATACCAGGTATCCATTAAACATTAATAAAGGTATATATTTTCCTATTAATTTCTATTGTTACTGAACTAAACACACTGTTATCATCATTATATGTATTTAATATGTTGGATATGGGTAAAGAGTTTTTCAATAAAATAGCTATCCCTCTCTTTTTCTGATTGTAATGAGAACTACTTAATACTGTGCAAACAATTGCATTTTTAGTCTGTTTATATCAACTTGCAATAAATGAGTTTCTTGTAGGAAAATAATTTGTGGTAAAAATAAATTTAAACATTTTTTTTAAATTACTTGTGTTGCAGCCATTATTTAAACCATTAATGATAATGGCTATACACTTTAATTGTGTCATGAGTTATGTTTGACATGTATAGGAACAAATATAATTTTAGCTTTCAAACATGCTGTTATTAAAGTATCACTCATGTATCTTATACTGCCTATTGTCAACTATAAATCTGTGTATGCTAATTTTATTAAATATATACATATTAACAGATGCCCCCCCCAAAAAGAAAAGTTGTATTAAAATTTAAACATGACATTCTTTTAACCTTCTTTCCTTTCATGGAGTCTAAAACTCCTAGTTTGAATAGAAAAACCATCCAAACTAACCCACTTATCAACTTGAAAAAATACAATCCAAGACATTCTCTACTATTTAGAGAAAATATAATAAATTGTTTACAATAACATCACACTTCTATAAAACAATACATTTTCATAATACTTCGAGTTATAATTCAATATGAAATTTCTTATATACACTTGTTTATCAAGAATATGTATTTGTCTGACTGCACATGTTTAATAATGTTTGTTTTGCCTCTTCTACACGTAGTTCTGTTGTTACTTCTTTTTATAAAACCTTAATGACCAAATCATGTTTTTAGTGCTACTTACCAACTAAAACTAGCCCAGGGATGACAATATGGGACTGGGACATTTAATTAATAAGACCAATGAATTAGCAACTGAAGTCCCATAACCACCAATTATATGGATACTAGACATTTCTGTTATATAAACCAATAAACAATACATATGTAATTGTGAGATTACTGATCTAATGTGGATTAGGGAATATATGATCTTACCTCCCATAGTTGAAAACACACTTTCATTAAACTACAATTGAAAATGGTATGTATTTAGATACAGAACTAATATATAAAAAACTGAGAGATAGCACTTTTTTGAAATGCAAATGTAATCAGAA
Source organism: Protopterus annectens (assembly GCF_019279795.1). Taxonomy (NCBI): domain Eukaryota; kingdom Metazoa; phylum Chordata; order Ceratodontiformes; family Protopteridae; genus Protopterus; species Protopterus annectens. The sequence goes on from NC_056746.1 coordinate 816,158,578, forward strand.
ACAACATAAGGAAACTTTAGCTTGTGTACTTGTAAGTGCTCAAGCTCTAAATACTCTATAACTGCCAGTAGTTTTATTTTCAGACAGCCAAAATCTAAACCATGACTAATCTTTCAGTCTCAAAGAACAAAAGCAAAACAAGTGACTCCGCTTATTCCATACTGCACAAATACGACAAGAACAGTAATTTCAACTATATTATCCTTTTCTGTCACACCTCATATCAATTATTATATCCAGTCCTATTATTTAACTAAAGAAAGAGACTTTTTAAATAAAATTAAATAACATGCATCACCCGCATGCCCCCAAGCATCTTTACCAGATGCATCAGGCCATAGCAAACAAAATGGTCAACATGCAGCCCAGTTCTGGTTGTTATCCTGACTTTAGTCCATCAAACTATAAAAACAAATAACATGTTAAATATTTAATGGATTACAAAGCTCTCATCTCTTTCCTCCCCCTCTTTTTTAACAATCAGCAGTATATTCTTAGCTCTATACAAAACACTAATTTTAATAATATAGTAACTTTTAATATAACTATGTACATACATATGTGCATGTATAGAAAAAAGTTTAGAAGAGAACAAAAAAGAGCAGAAGAAGATACACACACACACACACACACACACACACACACACACACACACACACACACACACACATACATACACACACACAACAGAAATGAGATATTTTATGTAATTCAGTGTACTAATCTACAGAGAGCATGGGCTATAGTTTCTTTAAACTACTATGCAGATATTTCATTGTAATGAATCTAAATTAATATATATTTAGTAAACTTGCATGCAAATTAGACAGCATCAGTATGTAATTATTAAACCTATCATTGCAATTTATTATTTATTTCCTAATCTCATTAATAGAAATAAAAGTAAACAAATTAAATGAAAATGTATTTATCTTATTTATGAATGCATCCAAGCCTCCTTTTTTGATTATAAATATGCTCAGAAAAAATCATTAGTAATTATTATTAAATCGATAAAATTGCAAGCTAAACAGACTACTGTTAGTGTTTAGATAGCGTCACTTTTCCTTTAATTTGTTCTTTCTTTCATTAGTTTTCAAATTGTTTCTCGCCACTTGTCTTTTCAAGGAGCTGTTGTTCCATTCCATTGTTCTATTATATTTCTTGATTCTATATATATCATAGTATTGTCAATTTCATCAAAGGTTTTAATTTCATCTGATAGGAATATTTTAAGTCCGGCTGATAATAACAGGTGGACTTTTATGTGTGTGTCATGCAGTTTTATTTTTTTTTTATTATAGGAGGAAAGCTTTTCCTCTTAGACATCACTGCAGCTGAGTAGTCATTATCAAATCTTATTAATTTTTCATCAAGCTTGATAGGAGATTTTGTCCAGGCTGTTTTTAGGATTAGTTCTTTGTCCTGTGAAGAAATAAATCTAAAAATGATAGATCTTGGAAATGGATTATTTCTAGATGAATCTGGTACAGTTAAGATCTATGAGCTCTTTCAATTACATTTTTTTCTGGTAACTGAATTATTTTAGGAAGCCATAATGTTAAAACATTTGTCATAATTTTACCTTCTATCTTCTCCTGTAAACCAATGACACTGATGTTCTTTTCTCTATTTTCTAAGTCATCAGTTTTGTTCAATACCAAAGTATTTTGTTTCAACAGAAATTCTGTTTTCTTTTTCTGTTAATCTTCCTTCCATGTCATTTCAAGCAACTTCCATCCTTGATATTTGAATATGCTGTTGGTTAAGAGACTCTTGTATTTGTTCCATTTGTTTTGAATATTTTTTTCAATAGAATTGTCCCATTTATCTATCTTATCCAGTTTCAGTGATAGTTCTTGAATGTTGGATAAGACAGAATGAAAATCTTTTTTTCAAGGAAGAGTCATGAAAACTTGCCTTAGTGTGACATATTCTATTTTCCAGGTGAAATATTCTCTAAGCAAATGTTTGACAGGAAAATGAAAATATAAATAGATATTCTGTTGATATTATCTTTCTAAACAACTCAAGGTAATAGTCTTTAATCATAAAGAGTGAATAATATTACTTAGAAGCATAATTTCCTGTCAAAAATTAAATAATTTAGCAGAGCTCAAAATAACTTTGGCTAGCCTGTCAGCATCTGGGCCACACCCCCTCTGCACAAGCCTCTTGAGTGCTCTTATTTCTTATATGTTTCTCTCTGTCTACCTTATTGGAAGTGGATACTATCATCTTGCTTTCTTTTACCTCCTTAATATTCTCCAAATCAAATATTAGATCAGGAAAAACAAATATTTTCAATTTTACTTTTTTGTGGTTCACAGATTCTTGCTTAGAGTCCTCTTAGAATCACATTTTTTGTTTTTCACTAGCAGAAAAAGTATTATACTCTGCATTATTCTGCTTAGCGCACTACTGTATCCATTTTGCCCTAAGGGTCAGGGGCGGCCCGTGCTATTGGACTGCTGGACTGCAGCTCCCCAGCTGTAAAAAATAAAAAAAAAAAAAGAAAATAAAGATAAAGAAGAAAAATAAAAAAATTGTGGACTTTCGCGCATGTGCACTAGTCTGGACTGCTGCTGAGACAGTCTGGAGCATGCGCAGACTGTCTCAGCAGCAGTCTGGATTAGGAAACACTTCAGAGCAGACATCCCAGAAGTCTATGCAGTTGTAACTGCATAGACTGTCGCTGGAAATGGAACAAACTCGGACTGCAATGTCGGCAGGCTAGAGTGTCGTTGAGGTACGTACATATCGTGTGGTGGATTTGTTCTCCAACGGACGGTATGCGCGGGCAAAGTTTTTGGATTTAATGGCACGAAGGGATCGCTCCAGGTAAGTGGTGTGTGTGTGTGTGTGTGTGTGTGTGTGTGTGTGTGTGTGTGTGTGTGTGTGTGTGTGTGTGTGTGTCGGTCTATGCATGTGTGTATGCAGCACAGAATATGCAGTTTTGGCTGAAGTTTTGTTTTCTTATATAAAAAGTGAACTAGGATAATGAATGATGAGTGTTCATCTCCTGTTTTCAGTGCATCGCACAAATGGAAAGTTTTATTTACGAGGAAGATGGGGTCTTTTCCAGATGACTTATGAAAGCAGTCTAAATATAAATCTACACTAAGCCACAGGACAGGCGTTACATTTGTAATCATGCCTAAATAAACAGACACTGCAATACTTTGAGTAGCACCACTGTTTTTGGGCTGTTCTCTGTCTATGCCACTAAACAATGAAGGTTGCAGGTTTGCATGGAAGGTATTATCCCTTTGCAATGCATCACTTACTCCTCCTAGCTTGTTGAAAAGTTCTAATGCAGCTTGGAGAAAAAAGTGTAGTCTCCTCTCAGGTAACAGCAGCCAGTGTTAGCCCCCCCGATCCAAGAGAAGGGGTATCAACTTCTACAACTGAAGACTCATCTTGGAGAAAATCAGAAAGTTATGCTCTGTGCTGATGGTGGAAATCTGGGTCATGAGCCCAGAAGTTAAATAGCTTAATGGGAAATGCCACAAAATTCACTGCATCATTTTCAGTTCCTTCACCTGCCTATTGTGGCACACATCAGTGACACACATCAGTGGTACACATCAGTGTACTCTCAAGCAGTACTTGCTGCTTTTAAACTTTTGTGTCAGGCCCACTGAAAATAATTTGTCTCCATTTTCAGGGTATCTGTTATGATAGTCTTTGAAATTCTGTATTCTTTCATATGAACACCCCGCCCTTACCTGATGCAGCTGGAATATGACTAATAAGCAAAAAGAAAAGAAAAATAAAAAAGTCTGTATAGACTTTAGTATTCACTTGTCCTTAAAAAGCATTCAGGATAGGGGCCTCAAAGAAATCTGCATCATCAGCATAACCTTGCTGAACATTGCACTACTTTTCTTCTGAAAAGAAACAGTACTGCAAATGCAACAGACATGAATAAAAGAAAGAAAGAACCCCTCAGGCCTTAGAAAAATGTAATTTCATTTCTCATCCTATAACACTGACATTACAAATTTGTACTGCTACTTTAGAAAAGACATAAGTAAATGTTGTTACTAGTGTGTGTGTGTGTGTGTAAAATGCCCCACTTGCTGTATACTGGAGGCTAGAACAAACATGTGGTAGGGAATACCTCAGGCAGGTGTTAAGGACATGAATTCCCTACCCACCACTATTTGTAAAAAAAAAATGCAGATTTTTGCCTCATATTTGATCTGATCTGTTCCTCATAATATCTGTGGTTTCTAAATACTGCAATGCTTGATATTTGATGGTGCAGTGGTAGCATTGTTGTCTCACAGCTGTAGGTTCTCAGGTTTGATTATTGGCTGGGGTGCCTTCTGTGTGGGGTCTGCATCTTCTCCCTGTGTTTGTGTGGGTTTGCTTTTGTGTCCTCCCATGTTACAAAGACATGTCTGCATTATTTCTTCCTGAGCCTCTGCTGAAAATTGTTTTTTGTTCCAAGTCAGACTGTCCTGATTAACAAATGTTAAATAAAATTGACAGGCATTTGAATTTCAGACTTCAGGTTTCTTAATGCTTAATTCCTTGCACATTTGATGGTGTAGTGGTAGCATTGTTGCCTCACAGCTATAGGTTTTCTGGTTTGATTCTTGGCTGGGGTGCCTTCTGTGTGGAGTCTGCATCTCATCCCTGTGTTTATGTGGATTTGCTCTGGTGTCCTGCCATTTTACAAAGACATGTGTCTGCAGTATCTCTCCCTGGGCCTCTGCTGAAAATTGTTTTTGTTCTGTCAGAAGTAAAATTGACAGGCATTTGAATTTCAGACTTCATATTCTTCAAAAAATACATAGTAACACAACCTTTTATTCTAGCAATTTTCTAAGTTTATAACATGAATATTTGAAATTTGTCCTTATTTTTGGGACTGTATTACCCCCATTATTGGCTTTGTCCAGGTTTTTTGTGCTAAGGTTGACAGCTATGGCAAGAACTGAATTCACTGAATATGTTTGAGGGCTGTATTCTCTCATTATTGGGTTTGTCCAGGTCTTTTGTGCTAAGAGGTTGACAGCTATGGTGAGAACTGAATTCATTAAATGATAGCCATTTAAGTTTCAGTCTTCCTCTCTTTCACAAAGCAGCTGATTTGGTGTAGTGGTATGTTTCTCTGACTGTTTTGCACAAGGACCATGGCAGTAAAATGTATGGTGGTAACACAGCATTTTTCTTTCACACTGATTTGGCATAGTGGTATGTTGCTCTGACTGTTTTGCACAGGGACCTTAGTAGTAAAATGTATGGTGGTAACACAGCATTTTTCTTTCACAAAGCAGCTGATTTGGCATAGTGATATATTGCTCTGACTCTTTTGCACAGGGACCTTGGCAGTAAAATGTATGGTGGTAACACAGCATTTTATTCTAGCAACTTTCCAAGATTATACAAGCAATGTTTAATGTGTCCCTGGTTTTTGGGCTTTTGACCCCAATAAATTTGGCTTTTTCCAGATTTCTTGTGCTGCAAAGTTGAGATGCAGTTGAGTATTGAGTAGATTTTACAAGGAGCTGAGAGCTGCAGGGGAAGAGAAGTTTGGTGCTGCTTATGCTAAGCCAGCTTGCATTGTTAATAGCATAACAGGTTGTGTACTTGCTTTTGATGCAGAAGGTTGTTGGTTCTACTCCCACAAGGGGTGGATGCTGCCGTACTGAAAATGTTAAGATGCTAACTATGAGCCTGTTATCAGTTTGCCATCAATTTCCTATTGCAATATTACTAGGTTATCATTTTTAATTTAATATAGGCAATTTATTCCTCAGGGGCATCAGACACTTTATTTTTCGATGAAACCATGAAATATAAAGGTGTTTGCTAGCAGCAACCTCTTCATTAGTTACAGATTTATTTAATGTGGAATTATTTAGATGACTTTTTTACTTCTTCAGAGATTGTGCATATTTACTGATAATGGTGGACTGTAGAATTGTGCATATTTACTGATAATGGTGGACTGTAGAATTGTGCATATTTACTGATAATGGTGGACTGTAGAATTGTGCATATTTACTGTTAATGGTGGACAGTAGAAGTTTGAGTAGACTTTTATGATGGAAATGTTCTGAACTGGGCAGTTTTGTCATTATGGGTGCATGCATGTTGTTTCATTGTTTACTGGAAAGATTTCCTGAATTGGGCAGTTTTGTTATTATTGGTGCATGCATTTTGTTTCATTGTTTACTGGAAAAATGTTCAAAACAATAGGAAGGTGTATCAAAGAGCACATGTATGTTTTATATCCAAGGGGCCTATGATTTGAAAACAGCCTAGAATTAATCTTTATCTGCCACTGGTAAAATATATTTTCTTTGAATGTTGGTTTCAATGCTGTTTCAATGAATGTGAGTTTCAAGGGCAGAGAAGTTTTAATGCTAAGTTTGTTTAGCAGATGTCTTAGTGTTTGTGCTGTAAAATTCAAAATAAAACTTTCAAATGAAGTCCAAATCATCATAGAAGTAAATCAGTATGCACATTAGTGTTTATGGTAAATGGAGTGAAATAGCCAAGTAATGGATCATTGAAACGGCTGCAGGGGGAGGCTCCATTCAACCATGATTTTGTGAGGGGGGAGGGCGGCAAACTTAAAGACAGCCCAGCTGAACTATACATCCCAACTGTCCAGATTTTCAAAGAATGAATAGATTTTTGCTTCTTATTTTTGGTTTGTTCCTCATAAAATATGTGGTTTTCTGGCAAATCATTTATGAATTAAGTCACTAAATAATGGCACACTGAGTTTCAGACTTCAAAACCTTCAGAAAAATGCATGCTAAAGTAAGACCTGTTGTTCTATCAACTGTCTCAGTTTATACAAGATCAATTTTTAGTACTGTTTATATGTTCCCCCAATATATTTGGCCTTGTTCTGATTTATTGCATTAACAGGTTGAGAGGTACATGCAAATAAATTGCTTTATAGAATTAGGCATAGCCAAACCTCTCAACTGTCTCTGTATTTGGCTCAAAATGTTGCTCTTCCCCCTAATAATCCCTCCGGAAAATAGCAATTTTGGAAGAAAACATGGAGGATTTACAATTAAGAAATAACTGTAATAATCAGAGTTATAGATTACTTTTATTTCAGAAATGCATGTAGATTCTTTTATTTTGTCAGCTGCTCAAGTTAGCAGTACTGATATTAAATTGTCCCTTCTTTGACAGGTTCCCAGCTGTATTGTGTGGCTATTTTATATTTTTACATCACATTTTTGGTCCATTTTTCATAAAATTGTGTGTTTTTGGCAAATTAGTGACAAATCATTAAAGACTGAAGTTAGAAAATAATGACAGACATTTGAGTTTCAGATTTCATACCCTTCAGAAAATTCATACTAATGCAAGACCTCTATTATCTTTCTAAGTTTATAAGAGCAATATTTTAAAAATTGTCCTTATTTTTGGGCCTTTGTCCCATTTCTTTGTATGGCTTTGTCCAGATTTCTTGCTCTGAGGTTGAGAGGTATGACAAATGTGTCAGGGCCATCACAGTCAGCCAGAGACATTGCAAATTGTGACATACTTGTTGCACCCCACTCCCCCATGTAGTGACTCTGGATGCATCGAAGCAAGGCAAGGAGTAGTTATGCAGTGTAAATGCGCAGAGTATCCCCGCCATCCAAGGTAGACACAAGTGCTAGAGTGGCTTTTCATCTGTCCTTTATTTTTGCAGAATGATCTGGTTTCTGTCATATTTTTGTACTGTTGATTTATGCTTATTACTCAAAGTGCCTGTTGCTCTGTGTTTAAGTAGCAATACTTTAATGACCATCAGGTAAGCTTGGCTAAGATCGTAAGGTGCAAGTGAGCTTTAATAAGCATACTGTTAAAGAATTGCCAACATTGAAAGCCTTTCTGTTGTTGCCATGTAGAGAATACTTAACTAGATAATGTATAAGTCTTGGGTATTGAAATGCATATGACAGTATTTGTAATAAAGGACATGATTACATTATTTTAAGAAGCTCATTACATTTGGAGACTTCCAGTCATCTCTGCAGGCTTTACCCGTAAACTAAACAGAATGCCAATCATGTGGTCCATAACCTGTACAGTAATCCTTTTAAGCAATGTATCTTGAGCTTATTTCTTGTTTGCTTTTCATTTTTTACTTTGATCATGTTTTCCCCATGAAACAAGTAGATAGTTGTCAGGCAGCAGGTCTTTTTTTGGATAAGAAACATTTTTACAAGTGGGGGCATCAGAGATTTCTACTTTCAGCATGTTACTTGGTACTTTAATAAAGCTGAATATAAATTATAATTAGAATTGCAGTGCAAGAAGTGGTTTGAGTTGAGTGCTGCTTGTTTTTCTTATACTTGATTTTGACTGGCATTCCATTAATGTATTTAAAAAGTAATTTATTTTTTAATGCCTCAACATTTTTGCTTCCATCTAGATATTAAGTAAGCTGTCATGCAGCCAATGCATTGAAATATTTTTATTCTTCTATACTTCATTTTGTCTTGATTGGACTCTCATAATGACGGTTTGGCACCCAGGGCAGTGTATTTAGTTCATTTTTGTGGTTTTGAGCATAGCTCCTCCCCTTTCTCGTTGGCCACACCCCTTCCCATTGACCTCACCCATTCAGCTGTCTCCTGCAGCCCCCCTTTGATTTGAAGTCACCAGCCGCCACTGCTGAGGGTCCATAATCAAGCACCCTTCTTTTTCTATTTTTTACAGTTTGTTTCTGTGCTAGCACTTCTTGTAAGTTTCAGTGAATATTTCTGTTTTGAATTGATTTTTACTTTAAAATATCAGTTCATCTTCAGTTGCTGTACTGACGTAAGGCTATTTTGGATTTCTGTCTCGCTAGCTCTGGAGGCTTGCTTCTGATAACAGACACCATTCATTTTACTGTCTAACCACAACCAAACACTTCTTTTGTATTTTATGTTTACTCCCTTCTTATGTTTTTGATTATGAATCATTCTTTATTACCTCTTTGCTTTCCACACCATCCCTGTACAGAATGAATTTATACATCTTCATGTTCTGCATCTTTCCTATTATTTGCCTCTTTATGCCTTTGGAATCTTCTTCCTGATTTTCTGTTATAAAATTGGAGAAAATCTTTCCTAATGTTACATCATGAGTTAAATCTGAGGTTACAGAATTTTTTTAACAGATTTCCTAAAACTGAATGTCTACATGTGAAAATGAATGATTGTTTCTGTCATCTTGAATGCATATATCCTTCAATTTTTGATTAATAATCTAATATGTGTTTATCAGGAGATTCTTTACAAGGCAAATCATACTTCCAGAATCTAACGTAGTTTGAATCTCCATTTCTTCTAAAAATACAGTACATTTTTGGTTACATAATAGTAACACAGGGCTGCCTCAGTTGTCCTAGTTTTTAGAACAGCTTCAGTTATACATGCATTCCAGTTTTCCCACTTATTTCAGCATCATTCATTGTTAGCTGCACAGAATATTGCAATGTGACCTGATGAGTAACAAATCAACACATAATCTGCTGTTTGTTAACTGAAGAAGGCATTAGGCTTAAAAGCTGGCACCTCTCCTGTTTGGCATCTACTTTTCTGTAGTAAAAACCAATACCAGACTGCTCTGGCTGACTACGTTTGTAGATGACTGCAAGCTAAAAACAGTTATTGAATCTCCAAAAAAAGTGCCCATCCTGAAGGAAGGTTTGTTCGACATAAATAACCGGTGTCAAAAACATGGAATGAAACTAAATGCCAGAAGTGCACTATTGTATACTTTGGGAAGTCATTTATCCCAGGGAACTACCATATTGAGAGTACTCCTCCAAGAACTGACCCAGTTGTTTGGGCTTTGGGAACTTATGTAGTCAGTGACCTAACTTTTGACCAACATGTGTCCATTGTTGTAAGAACATTCTTTTATATTGCAAAACCTTTAAACAAAGAAACAGGAAGCTCAAACTTTCAAAATTTTGAATTTCATATGGTTGAGACCATAGTATCAAAGTTTTGAAAGTTTGAAACTTCAATATTTTTTTTTCACATTTCTGCAGGAAGGCTAGCTCCCCCTGCACCCCCACACCCCTCCTAATTAAATATGCCAACTTTGAGATTGCAATACAGTGAATAAAATGGTAAATTTCCTCTTTCTGTGCTGTATGACGATCTCCATTTAAATTGTTCAGAGTTTCAAAACTTCAGTCTTATGGTCTCGACCATATAAAGTTCAAAGTTTTGAAACTTTGAGTTTCCGAACTAGACCCATCCAGATGCATGCAACAACTGGAATGCTCACAGAGATATCTTACTAAAAGGATGCAAAGCCTAAACAACATGGTCTGCATGGATTAGCTCAAAGCCCTGTTACTATACTTAGTATCCTATCCTACAGACTGCTAAGAGGTGACCTATGTCTGGCATACAAGGCATCCTCTGACTGAGTACTTATGGATTTACAGCACATCAGCAAGAAATACTCAGATTAGGGACCTGAACCTCTTCTCCAACATCAATAGAATGTTTTTAAGGGACAGGTATATATTGCAGAGGATACCCTTGCTCTAGAACTGACTCTACATAAATACAGTAAACTCTCACCTAACCAGAACTCTCAAGCAACCAGAAAAAAAAATCAAAGAAATACAGTACAATTTTCATATTTTGCACTTTCTGTTTTCCACCCACAGAAAAATACCTTACATTTTTAGAGTTTTAGAGTTTAAAAAAGGAAGCTAGGAATAAATTCCCCTCTCTCCCTAACCTAAGAACAAGTCAAACCCAACAAATAGTATAGGGTACAGTATTAATCAGGCCTATTTTTAATAGTAACTCTCAAGCAACCAGAAGCTGCAGTTATCCAGGATCTTCCCATCCCCGTGGGTGCAGGTTAACTGAGAGTTTACTGTAAAAGTTCATCCCTGTCCATTTTCAAGCATGACTTGGATCTATGGATGAGAAACAGAAATTTACCCTAGGGCTATCCCCTACACTACTAATGGACAGAGGCAGCTCCTAAATGCTTTATCCCATGCATGGATCCCCTCAAATTGCTTATGGTAAGATTCCAGTTATTCCTATTAGGGGTAATGTATAATTATTGCCCATGAGATGAGTAAGGCCTATTTCCAACCAAATGAGATAGGTTAATTTGAACACAGAAAGGGAAGATGGCTAGGATTAAAATGGCCCACAAGGGCAGCTAGCATAACTTACCTAATAACCTGAAAACAAATCCACTTTAAAAGTTATGCTGTTAAATAACATGCAATCTAGTAAAGTTGCTATCATATCAGAGCTTTTAAAATCATTTTATAGTAGCCATTTCCATATTTTACTAGACAAAGCTCTTATAAACTTGTCTACTGCTACAATTTCTATGATGTGTGCTTTCATGTTGCCATTAGCTTCATACCAAAGTTTATTATTGTGGATTTGTGCACTTTCTGGTTTGTCTACATTGAAAATCTAGTTGTTCAACTGTATTACACATATCACAGTGGTTATACTAGCTCTAACTAAAACTCCATTTTAAGTTTACTATAGTTCATGCATTGAGTTGCTTCTACATCCATACATGTTCTCAGTGCTTCTCTTGTCAGCTGGATTGACAAGATGTTTGCCCATTCTGCTTGAATCCAATTCTCTGCAGTGGGACTAAATAGGATTCCAGGTCATTCACTCTAGTTAGTTTCTTCATAGGTGGCACAGTTCTGCAGTTGTCAGTAATAGTGTGTAGCACAACAAACTGCTGCTTTAGTTGTAGCAACTTTAGGTCTCTCCGTACCTGTCATTTCTTGATTTTTTTGTTTCAGTAATTCATCCATGGTCGCAGTCACCAGTTAACTATAAATTGTCACAGTATTTTATGGAATTTGTAGCATAAAATACACCTTGTGCTTGGCAGCAGAAACTTAAATGAAGTATTATCATGAATGCAGTCACTGGATGCAACAGGTTATAAAAATGCAATTTGTTTTTGTTTTACAAATTGCAGCAAGCCCAGATGATTTTGCAGAATAAAACAAAACTGCACAGAACATTAGAGTATATCAACTCACATTTCACAGTCCATGTAGCTCCTTCTGGCTATCGGCTGTTTGTAAAGTAAAGTCTCATCCTGCAAGCCTCCCCCAAGCTCAACTTGTAGCTTTAGAAGCAAGTCTTTCCACAAGTTAGCCCTGACTGTGCTTCCAGAGTCTGCCAATAGATGATCTTTTAGGTGAGGAACACATGTTAATCCTGCTTGCTGCCTTTGGGCACCATCCTTGTATACTATCTTGATTGGTAGTTAATCGTTTGTTATGCATCTAATTGCTGTGAGAATATTTCCACACTTTACACTCCCATGTGTGTGTGTGTGTGTGTGTGTGTGTGTGTGTGGGTATGTGTGTGTGTGTGTGTGTGTGTGTGTGTGTGTGTGTGTGTGTGGGGGGGGGGGGGGGGGGGATATCTTTGCCAGATAGGACATAATGTTGAATGTTCATTGGCTGACCTTTCAGAACATTAAACCATTCTGTAAAGGGTTGTAATTTCAGATTTGTGATGTGTAAATTCAGGAGGTTGCCACACCACAATGGGTATGAAGGGAGGCAAGCCTCTCTGCACAATTTTTTCTCTGTTTGTTTTGTTATTTTCCAGTTTATGAGGTTCAAAGTTTTGTGTTTCAAAACTTTAGTTTGTCAGTTTTTGAATAGTACCAACAGGTCAAGGTATTTTTTTTTCAAATAATATTTTATTGATTTCCATATACAAACTAATAGAGTTATGGCAAGGAACTGAACAGTAAGAAATACATTCAAAGGAAAATCAGCAAAAAAACACATACATTAAAAGTCAAAATTCAACTTATCTATATACACTGTATACAAAAGTGCCACTAGCACACACAAATGATCAAAACAAATCAAGGGACTTATACTGTTTTAAGTGGATGAAGGAAAGAAATGTGTTAATTGAATAGTGTTGTATCTGCATGGGCTATATTTGGATAATTCATGAATTACTTGTTTAGGTGTTTTCAAAAATTAGTCTAGTCATCTAGAATATGGTCAAATATAGTTTTCCAAAATTTCTGATAATAGGTTTGTTTGTTTATACTTCTTATAATAAGTTTTTGAGAGGATATGAATTTGGTCGCATTACTCTAAAACCTTCCCATGATAATTTGGTGCGGTCTAGACAGTTTTTTTGTTATGTAAAGCTTAATTAATGAGCACAGAGTAATTAAGATGTGAAATTCTAGCTTCATAAATTTAATGTCAGTGATATGTAGAACAGCCATTTCCCAAGATAAAGTTGACTTATGGTAGCCTATTTTATCTAAGTGTACTTTAAGAGAGCACCAAAGCTTATGGGAGTATCTACAGAACCACAAAATATGCAAGATATCTGCTCTCAAAAATGAGCAACATGGACAAGCTAGAGAGAAACTGGAATTGAACTTGTTTAGCATGGATGGAGTGTAGTAAGTGTTGTTGTTGATCATTAATGGAGTATATATCAGCTTTTTGAAGGGAGACATTTTGTTGGTGAATTTGATTGCTTTAAGTTTCTGATCTTCTGTAAGATTCCCTGTTGATTCCAAACTTTTGAGTATAGATATAGCGATTCATATTTAGTGAGGGTGATCAGTTTATAAGTAGATGACAGCATATTATTCCTACAGGATAGATTTTTAATAATTGCCTCTACTCTAATTACATCAGATTCATTGATTGGTAGATTTCTGGTCCTGCTCGTGATGATTTCCTTAATCTGTCTTAGAATAATAGTGTATTTGTTGTTTACCCCCAGTATTATTCTTAATTCTTGCAATGCTTTGTCTTTATGTTTATGTATATCCCATAGTGAGCAATCTTTCAATCGAGAAAAGTCCATGAGATTATATATTCTGTTGTTCATTTTAATGTTTGTATTTAGATGAATTGGTTGTCAGAGGAAAAAAAAAAACTTTATTCTGATTTAGAGATTTTAACAGCTTTTGAAACGCTTTAATTTTATGTTTTAGAATATTGTTTATCCCAATATTTCTATAATTTTTTGGGAGCATGAAGAGAAGAGCTTTTGGATTAATGCCTGTATTTAATACATGACAGTGCCACATCCTGATCCATGCAGGGGCCCATGGTTCTTTACTTGTAGAAGTTTGATATTTGAAAGATCCTGTTTCAGGAACTGTCTTAAAATATAACTAGAAGTCTGGTAGACCTAAATGTCCTTTATCCTTGGGATATGCTAATCGTGTATAGCTTATTCTAACCACTTTGGGGAACCAGATAAATTTGGTGAGTCCTTTATTAATTCTGAGAAAGAAGAAGTTAGGAATATTGGTCATAGATGCATTAAGATGATACAGGAGTTTTGGAGGAATATTCATCTTAATGATGGCTGTTCTAGATAACATATAGTTTCATGTGTTGCCATATATGTAAGTCCTGGGAGATAAAAAATAATAAAGCACGAAGACCAGCTCGCAGGAAGAGACTACACTTTCATATGAGTGCTTTCTTCTGCATAAAACTTCCTGAAGTGATGTTTTATGTTCAGTTAATCTGAAGAAGTCATATGGTTTTATGCCGATGAAAGTGCTCATATTAAAGTCTAGTCTATTCCTGTGAGCTGGTCTTCGTGCTTTATTATTTTTTATAAGTTTCATTTGTGTTTTGTGCTTCTAAGTCCTGGGAGATATAAGACCAAGATTTGAAAAGATTTTCCTGTAGGATAGATGAGTGGTCATGATCATATGATAACCCAAGATATTTGAAGGAGTAGATTGTGATGAAAGAGGAGTTCATGAAGTAACTTTCTTTATGATTTAGGGGGTTGATAGGAAAATTATGGGATTTCTTTTGATTTATTTTATAGTCTGACACCAATGAATATGTATCAGATTTCTATCCCTCTTGGTAAGATAACAGGTTGAGGTATTGAGTTTCAACCATTTCTGGTCAATGTAGTGTACGCTAATGTAGTTGGTCAAAAAATTCCAAATAAAATTGTTCATTCATTAATATCCACAGGAATAATACATGCCAATGGTCAAAAGCTGTTTGCACAAACCAATTTTGGGTTGTTTAAAATACACAAAAACTATTTGCAATTAAGCTCTTTTGTTCTGACTATGACAAGGAAATTTATCATAATCAAGAAAAATACAATTTCATGTCCTTAAATAATTTAACATTCCAGTCATTTAATTAATCAATTTCACAAAAATAAAATGCATTGTAAACACTATATAGTTAATATACCAAAAAGTGAAACCACTAATAATCAATCTTATCAGTTTCTAACATTAAAAATATTTAGGAATGTTAAAAAATGTTAATGATCAGAAGAAATGAATATTATTGTATTGTTGGCATAATAAACTAATTTAAAATTTTGTCAGCTCTTAAAGTCAAAGCACTACAAATACTGATCTTTTAATTCTAACCAGGGAAACAGCATTAAGCAATAACCACCAATAAAGTTTGTTGTATTCTAAAAAAAGCTTCCCATTTGCCACTACTTTTAAAAGGATGAAAGGGAATAAGTTAATATGGGATAAGACTGATATGAGGAAAAAAAAAAGAGCATACCCCATTCCTGGAGGAGGTGCAAAGAAATTTAATACTCTCGGTGGACACCTGTTCCAGAAGTGAATTTGGATGTTGAATGAGACAACAATTCTTTGGATAAAAACACCTTTTTAGTGACAGAAAAACTAGTCAGGAGATCATTGAGGCTAATGGAGAAGAAGAACATACACTATGAAAATCAGACTTTACACCAGACCAATTTTCATCCACAAGACAATGAATATCAAAACTCATCACACAAAAGGAAGGGGAAATGGAAGGAGTAGTGTTGGTCCCATTTGACATTGAAACAAGTACTCTAGAAAATTCACAATTTAAGGGGTTTAAGAATTATAAGTATAGTGATTTCCAGATAATGCTTATTTATGTGGAGTTACTTGCAAAAGGACTTACATTCATACCAACAAGGAGACTGGAATTAGTAGACTTACTTATGAAATTAAAGTTTTTTTATGAGAAAAATTAACTTTAAATCTCTGTTTGACAATACAAATCAATTGAATGATGGAATATTAGGGTTATGTAGGATAAGTAATTTTTACCCCCCCCCCTTTACATTTATTTGTTGAATAATTTGAAAAAAATGTGTGAAAATTATATAAAGAAAAGGTACTATACTTTCACTAAAGCAGCATTACACAATCCAACAAGTGAGGAAAATTCCCTACATAAGAATATGAGTAATGACAGCAACAATAGAATTATGAAACTTGAAAAGGGGTGGGGGTAGAGTTGTGATCATGAATAAGTTTGATTATTCACTAAAGACATTGGAATATTTCCATGACAGTAACTATATTTGCACTGCATTGACTAATGAAGTCAACACAGTCCATTGTAAAATCAATTCATAGTTAATTGATATACAGGTAGAATATGAAATACCAAGCAAAACCACAGAATTTCTAAGGGTAAAAAAGCCTATAGTCTCCTCAATCTTTGATATCCCAAAGATGCATAAGGAGATATCCAGCCCATCTTTGAGATCAGTAGTAGCACTGGAGGCTCAATACCTGAACCCATAGTGAAATACTTAGATTTGAAAGTAAAATTTCTTATTTTTGGAAAGGATCACATGTTAATTGATTCTTGGCATTTGTATGAGCTATTTGAAAGGGAGTATGTTTTGTGGATTCTACCTTTTTTGGAATTGATGTAAAATAGTTATTTATATCCATCCTACATAAGGAAGAGCTAAGTTGGTTTATTGTGTCTTTAATTTTTCAAAAAGCCATAGAGTCAGAAGGATATTAACATCATGATGTGAGGTATGGAAATCATTATAACTAATAATTATCTACATTCTGACAATGAGTTTTAGAAAAAAATAAGGAGAGCGACAATGGGTACAGCAGTGGCCCCCACCTCTGCTAATATAGTTTCGTGGTGGTAGGAAACCAACACTATTTTTGTTTCACCATATTTTAATTATTTGGAACACTACTTCCATTACCCAGATGATATCTTTATTGTTTTGAAGGGTGATAATGAGAAAATTCCTTTTTGGAATTCATCATGGAAAAGAATGTTGAACAGTTGAATTTCTTCCATGTTATTATTAAGAAGAATAGGATAGAGAACAGATATAAAAGTACTATTTTTAGGAGACCAACTTAATCTAATAACTTCCTTCACTATGATAGTGACTATTCCTGGTGGCAAAAAAAAGAAATTTAGTAAAGGGACAGATGGTGAGGTTGTCTAGGCTAGTTTATGAACGTGATATTTTTTTAAGGTAACTACACAAATTGAAAGAAATGGTTTTAGTGAGAAAATATCCAACTAAATTGTTGGATGAAAGTTTGAAAGAAATTTGTGTTTTATTTCTTTACTTAACATTTGTTTACCAGGAAAGTCTAACGTGGAACAAGCCATTTTCATCTGAGGCCCAGGAAGAAACACTCCAAATACATGCCTTTGTAATGTGGGAGGAAACCCACAAAAATGCAGGGAGGACATGCAGACTCCACACAGAAGACACACCAGCCAAGAATCAAACCAGACAACCACTTGATGTGAGGTGACAATGTTAACCACTGCACCATCTGTGTTAAGTAGCTAGACAGATCTTCACCCATTATTAAAAAACTAAGCAGCGGTCACAGAACGCTAATGATCGCTAAACTACTCACAACCACAAAAGTCCAAATCAGGGTGAAAAAAAGTTGTCCGAACTCCATAAGTAGTTTGAAATAATTCTTTATGTAGTAAAATATAAAATGTTAAGCGCTTTCACCCACATATTGTGGGCTTCATCAGAACAAACTAACAGCTAATCACTTCCATTTAAATAAGCATCTTTGGCGCCAAAAATATTTAATTACACATACTTAAAGCTATATCGTACAAAATGCACTTAGATACAATTTATCATACAAAATAGTAATAAAAATATAAAAAATATGTACGACAATCCTCTTCCTTGTGTAAAATACATCAAATTAATGAATGAAGGTTAAAAATAATGAAATTTATATCCAATTAATAAATGGAAGTTAAAATTAATGAAATATAATAAGGTCAATACATCAACTTGACATTTCCAACATTGGTTTAATAGAAATGTATTCATTTAACCCTGGTGGTATCATAGCTTCAGTTAATAATTGCCAACACATCTCCCTATGCCCAAGTATGTTCTTGGTGTTCCCACCCCTAGGGTTGTTTAATACATTTTCTAAGATAGCAAATCTAAAAAAATGGTCATTTCCTTGGCTACAAATATGTTTGTATAAAACATTTTTGGGGTCTTTCGTTTTTATACTATACAAATGTGAATATATTCTTTTCTTAAAATTCCTCTCAGTCTTCCCTATGTAAAATGAAGGGCATATCATACATTTCGCCATATAAACTATCATTTTAGTGTTACAATTACCTTGTTTAAATTTAATTTTAGTTTTATTAATGTTCTGCAATATAGTTTCAGCCTCTTCATTTATAGCGAAGCATTGATGGCATGCCCCACATTTTGAGGTATGCGTACTTGCCCCATTACCTTCTGCTCCATACCCATACTCCAGTGTTCTTTTGAGATTACTCCCCATTTTATAGACAAATTTAGGCTTGGACCCTAAAATGTCTATTTTTTCTTGATCGGTCAAAAGAATGTGCCAATTCCTAGTTAAAATATCTTTAATACAATTAATATGGGGACCGTATTCTAATATACATACTCTACCACAAGATTTATCATCAATAATTCCCCTGCTTGTGTCCTTCATACCATAATAATTTTTTTCGTGACTGAACTGAATGCTTGGTTTCTGTTATTATTAAAAAAACTGGATAGTATACAGTTAGGGCAAAAGAACAATTATAGTGGAACTTCGGTGATGGTGTTCAACTATGAATCTCAAGAGTCAGGGATATTTTGAATAGGAATTAGAACAGGGTATTTCGGACCCTGAGACTTATCGCCAAATTAAGGAACAGTACTAGAATAGTGTATAAAAAAGGTAGAAATATTAAGTTATTTTTGGAGAGACTGAGCAAAGGAAATAAAGGATGTAGATATGGTAATGGTAAGATGGAAATGTGGAAAATGCTTGCAGTTACAATTTATATTAGAAAGTGAGAATATTGAAGTAAAAATATTACCTAAAACCAATAATAGCAAAAGGAATGTATAATTGTCATACCGGTGTGTTGTTATACATCACTATTTGTTCTTTTTGTTTACTGCTTTATGTAGGGAAGACTGAGCTTGCATTGGAAAATATATATATACCACATATTTACGCTGTTAAAAAGATGAGAACAATGCCCTTAGTAAACATGCCACCAAGTTTAAAAAAAATATATATATTTTTTTTTAAAAAGGTGGCTAGGAATAAGAGGGGTGGCAATTGGAAAGCTTTTTTTTTTAGAACACAAAGAACTTTATTGGCAGTTATTGCTAAATGCTTCTTGTTTCCCTGGTTTGAAAGAAGAGATTAGTATTTGTAGTGCTTTGACTTTAAGTGCTGACAAGATTTAAAGGAGTATATTGTGCTGAATGATACAGTAATATTGATTTCTTTTGATCATTAACTTTTTAAACATTCCTAAATATTTTCAAATATTTTTAAATATATTCAAAACTATGTTATAAACTGGTAAAATTGATTAATATTAGTGGTTATAAGCATTTTTTGTCTATTTTAGTTTTTGGTATATTAACTATATGCACTGTTTACAATACAGTTATTTTAGTGAAATTGATTAATTATGTGATTGGATTGTTAATGAACTACTTAAGGACATGCCATTGTATGTTTCTTTATTCTGATAAAGTTCCTTGTCATAGGTGGAACAAAAGCACTTAATTCTGAATTCTTTTTGTGTATTTTAAATAACCATGAATTTTTTGTGTATATTAAATGGCTTTTAAATGATGACATGTATTGTTCCCATGGACATCCATGAACAATTTTCTTCAGAATTTGTGTATTTTAGAAATGCAGTGATGTAGTAGAATATAATAGTTTTTTTTTTTGTTTTTTGTTTTTTTTTTTGCTAATAGTTTGTGTGTGTATGTGTGTTTGCCGATACTAATTTAGCTCGGTTTTGTTCAGTCCTGAGATCGAAAGGATTAAGCCCATGGAAGGATTAATGCCTTTGTTTCAGTATAATGTATAAAAGTATTGACACTTGGCTAGCTGAACTTGTTTAGAGGTATAAAACTTATGCCAAAAAGGGCTGACTTCATTTATGCTCTTAGTTACTATTCTTCCACCTATGTTTCAATATTTTAATAAATCTCCTAATGTTAACTGGCTTTGTAAGTAATATCCATCAACACCTTGTTCCATTGTCTTTTATTTATCATGTGAACAGATATATGTATCATATCATGGAATCTTAGTGTTATTTACAATTTAGCTAAGAGAAAACTATATTAGAATCTTGTATATAATTCAAATATTTATTTATTAAACATACAGGAAATGCATATGTTTGCTGATCAGCTAAAATCAACTGGACAACTCCCTATATATTTGAAGCATGGGTGGTCAGGTAGTAGTGGAGGAGGAGACTTTTTTAAGAAGGGCTAAATGTTACAAAGAGGATCATGTGAAAAACACATTTTCAGGGAAAATATATTTAAAAAGATATGTGCAAATAATTTTCTAACCCTGCTCTTTCAGCTTCAGTATGTGTACCATATCTTCCTACATCAAATTTTTTGGCAGCTAGATAACTCACATAATCATAATCTATGGGAAACTTGAATGCAACTTTTTTTTGCATACTGAAGGCAAACATGCTCTGAGGAACCATGTAATTTAAAATATCTTTCAGTTCTCAATGATATAAAATCACATTTTAAAGTAAACATCCAGAAGTAACATTGAGAAAGCTACATCTAATCGAGTATCTTTTACTAAATCACCAGACATTCTTCATTATTTTTGACATACCAAAAGATGTATTCCTCTACTAATCTTTATGTCTTGTTCAGAGTTAGTTAGTAGACATGCAGTCCAGGATACTAGTAAGGAGGCTTGCTTAAATTCCCTGTTACCCCCAAAACAGTTTGATTAAGTGACTTACGATCACACAGAAGGTAAGTGAAGGCTGAGATAATCAACACCTGTACCACAGGATGTTGCTCATTAGCAATTCACAGCCATAGTACTCAACTGTACTTGCCAGACTTGTTATATTTACAAATTCTTAATATCGTCAAACCTTCTCCGATACCAACAACTTAGTTGTTGTTGGATAATCTAGTCTGACTAATTTTTTATAATAAATTTATGAAGTAACTGACATCAAAGCTCCAGAACCATATCGGTTCATGCCTGTCTTTGACTAAACATTAATGATGGCTATTGTCTCATTTTTTTCAACTTGCATTAAAGATTGTTACTTAAATCAGTCAATGGCAATATTAATTTTGAAAGCAAACACAGACACATCTTTAGTGATCGATTATATATATCTATTATAAAAACGAAAGTGTCAAAAGCCAAATAACCAAAATCCACGGCCAAAGAAGTAGGAAACAGCACAGTGATATATCAGTTTGTCTTCTGGATCTTTAGCTTTATCTTTAGCTAAAGATCCAGAAGACAAACTGATATATATATCTATTATGTATATGTGTATATATATATATATATATATATATATATATATATATATATATATATAAATATATATATATATATATATATATATATATATATATATATGGATATAAGACTATTCAACGATAGTTCAATAGTCCGAATCCAGAATAACCGAATGGAATTTAACGAAAGGGCTTTCACCAAAAAAGCTCTTTCATTAAAGTGCGTTAGAAAAAAAAAAACACTAAATCTTTTATGCAAGGGGGCTACCCGCACCGTAGTGCGACCAGCACAACGAGCATACTTATCCGAAAGTGTTGCTTTAGTGAACAACACTTTTAGTTAAGTATGTTCGGTAATTTCTGCTTCGGCAGAAAGTGTTGTCAGGGATCTGTACGGATGCCATATATAGATATATATCTATATATATCTATATGTGTAAATATACGAAGAGAGAGAGAGGAGTAGACCACAGGGAAAACTGGGACTTGTGAGCAGTAAAGCTGCTGGCTGAGAATATTTATATGTTTATTTTGACTGGTATAGACGTAAAGCTTCTGTTCATAATTACATGCAGAAGATGCCACAGTACAGCAAACCATATAGTCTTAAACATCCAAGCAGGCTTTATTAAAGGCTTTAAAAATCTGGATAATAATTTAATGATGGGATTCATTCTCAGCTGTAATCACTCAGTCCCTAAGCAAAAATAATTTTTTTTTTATTTAGATGCCTCTAATTTTTTCAGAAGAGTTTATATCATCTAACTAGTTCACCTTCTAGTAATCTAACTCACTGTCTTTAAAATTCATCCACTGCAATGCTAACAATAAATGGCTCCTTGTCTATCCCTATCAAAATTAATACTGGAAAAAAAGTTGCCATTTGTCCCTCTTCCTACTATTGTTTCTTATAATACAAATCACAGATTAATACTTGGTTACGTTTGCATATTTGTCCATCAAAATTACTTCCTTTGCAGATGCCATTTTGATATGGTTAGTCACATCACCCCAATCCACAAAGGAGGAAACTCTACCAGAGCTACTACAACAATTTCTAAAATGTGTGCTTTCTTGTTGCTATCAGCTTCATACCAAAGTTTATGATTGTGAATTTGTGCACTTTCTGGTTTGTCTACATTGAAAGTCTAGTTGTTCATCTGTATTACACTTACCACAGTGGTTATACTAGCTCTAACTAAAATTCTTTTTTAAGTTTACTACAGTTCATGCAGTGAGTTGCTTCTACATCCATACATGTTCTCAGTGGCTCTCTTGTCAGCTGGATTGACAAGATGTTTGCCCATTCTGCTTGAATTCAATTCTCTGCAGTGGGACTAAATAGGATTCCAGGTCATTCAGTCTGGTTAGTTTCTTCATAGGTGGCACAGTTCTGCAGTTGTCAGTAATAGTGTGTAGCACAACAAACTGCTGCTTTAGTTGTAGCAACTTTAGGTCTCTCCGTACCTGTCATTTCTTGATTTTTTTGTTTCAGTAATTCACCCATGGTCGCAGTCACCAGTTAACTATGCCAAAAAGAAAATTGTCACAGTATTGTATGGAATCTGTAGAATAAAATATGCCTTGTGCTTGGCAGCAGAAACTTAAATGAAGTATTATCATGAATGCAAAAGGTCACTGGATGCAACAGGTTATAAAAATGCAATTTGTTTTTGTTTTACAAATTGCAGCAAGCCCAGATGATTTTGCAGAATAAAACAAAACTGCACAGAACATTAGAGTAAATCAACTCACATTTCACAGTCCATATAGCTCCTTCTGGCTATAGGCTCTTTGTAAAGTCATCCTGCAAGCCTCCCCCAAGCTCAACTTGTAGCTTTAGAAGCAAGTCTTTCCACAAGTTAGCCCTGACTTGGATTTCATTCTGTGCTTTCAGAGTCTGCCATTAGATGATCTTTTAGGTGGGGAACTAACATCCTGCTTGCTGCCTTTGGGCACCATCCTTATATACTATTTTGACTGTTAGTTAATCATCTTTTATGCATCTAATTGCTGTGAGAATATTTCCACACTTTGCACTCCCATGTGTGTGTGTGGGATATATTTGCTAGATTGGACATAATGTTGAATATTCATTGGCTGACATTTCAGAACATTAAACCATTCTGAAAAGGGTTGTAATCTCAGATTTGGGATGTATAAATTCAGGAGGTTGCCACACCACAATGGGTATGAAGGGAGGCAAGCCTCTCTGCACAATCTTTTTTCTCTGTTTGTTTTGTTATTTTCTAGTTTATGAGGTTCAAAGTTTTATGTTTCAAAACTTTAGTTTGTCAGTTTTTGAATAGTACCAACAAGTGAAGGTATTTTTTTTTCAAATAATATTTTATTGATTTCCATATACAAACTAATAGAGTTATGGCAAGGAACTGAACGGTAAGAAATACATTCAAAGAACAATCAGCAAAGAACACATACATTAAAAGCCAAAATTCAACTTATCTATATACACTATATACAAAAGTGTCACTAGCACACACAAATGATCAAAACAATTCAAGGGACTTATTCTATTTTAAGTGGATGAAGGAAAGAAAGGTGTTAATAGAATAGTATCACATCTACATGGGCTATATTTGGATAATTCATGAATTATTTGTTTAGTTGTTTTCAAGAATTAGTCTAGTCATCTAGAATATGGTCAAATATAGTTTTCCAAAATTTCTGATAATAGGTTTGTTTGTTTGTACTTCTTATAATAAGTTTTTAAGAGGATATTAATTTGGTTGCCATGACTATAAAAACTTCCCATTATAATTTGATGTGGTTTAGCCAGTCTTTTTGTTATGTAAAGCTTAATTAATGAGCACAGAGTAATTAAGATGTGAAATTCTAGCTTCGTAACTTTAATGTCAATGATATGTAGAACAGCCATTTCCCAAGATAAGGTTGACTTATGATGGCCTATTTTATCTAAGCGTACTTTAAGAGAGCACCAAAGCTTATGGGAGTATCTACAGAACCATAAAATATGCAAGATATCCGCTCACGGAAATGAGCAACATGGACAAGCTGGAGAGAAACTGGGATTGAACTTGTTTAGCATGGATGGAGTGTAGTAAGTGTTGTTGATCATTAATGGAGTATATATTAGCTTTTTGAAGGGAGACATTTTGTTGGTGAATTTGATTGTTCTAAGTTTCTTATCTTCTGTAAGATTCCCTGTTGATTCCAAACTTTTGAGTATAGATATAGCAATTAATATTAAGTGAGGGTGATCAATTTCTAAGTAGATGACAACATATTTTTCCTACAAGTTAAATTTTTAATAATTGCCTCTACTCTAATTAAATCATATTTATTGATAGGTAGATTTCTGGTCCTGCTCATGATGATTTCCTTAATCTGTCTTAGAATAATAGTGTATTTGTTGTTTACCCCCAGTATTATTCTTAATTATTGCAATGCTTTGTCTTTATGTTTATCCCATAGTGAGCAATCTTTCAATTGAGAAAAGTCCATGAGGTCATATATTGTTTTGTTCATTTTAATGTTTGTATTTAGATGAATTAGTTGTAAGAGAAAAAAAACTGTCCAAATTTAGAGATTTTAAAAGCTCTTGAAAAGCTTTAATTTTATGTTTTAGGATATTGTTTATCCCAAAATGTCTATAATTTTTTGGGAGCATGAAGGGGAGACCTTTAGGATTAATGCCTTTATTTAATACATGACAGTGCCACATCCTTACCCATGCAGGGGTGCATGGTTCTTTATTTGTAGAAGTTTGATATTTGAAAGATACTGTTGGTAGAAACTGTCTTAAAGTATAGCTGGAAGTCTGGCAGACCTAAATCTCCTTTATCCTTGGGATATGCTAATCTTGTATAGCTTATTCTATCCACTTTGGAGAACCAGATAAATTTGGTGAGTTCTTCATTAATTCTGAGAAAGAAGAAGTTAGGAATATTGGTCATAGATGTGTTAAGATGATACAGGAGTTTTGGAGGAATATTCATCTTAATGATGGCTACTCTGGATAAAATAGATAGTTTCAAGTGTTGCCATGTACGTAAGTCCTGGGAGATAAAAAAAATAATAAAGCATGAAGACCAGCTCACAGGAACAGACTACACTTTAATATGAGTGCTTTCTTGGCAGTGAAATTTCCTGAAGTGATGTTTTATGTTCAGTTAATCTGAAGAATTCAGATGGTTTTACGTCGATGAAAGTGCTCATATTAAAATCTAGTGTGTTCCTGTGAGCTGGTCTTTGTGCTTTATTCTTTTTTTATAAGTTTCATTCATGTTTTGTGCTTTTAAGTCCTGGGAGATATAGGACCAAGATTTGAGAATATTTTCATGTAGGATAGATGAGTGGTCATGATCATATGATATCCCAAGATAGTTGAAGGAATAGATTGTGATGAATGAGAGTTCATGAAGTAACTTTCTTTATGATTTAGGGGGTTGATAAGAAAATATGGTATTTCTTTTGATTTATTTTATAGTCTGATACCAATGAATATGTATCAGATTTCTATCCCTCTTGGTAAGCTAACAGGTCGAGGTATTGTGTTTCAACCATATGTGGTCAGTGTAGTGTATGCTAATTTAGTGGGTCAGCAAATCCAAATAAAATTGTTCATTCATTGATATCCACAGGAATAACACACACAACAATGGTTAAAAGCTGTTTACACAAATCAATTTTGGATCGTGTAAAATACACAAAAACAATTCACAATTAAGCTCTTTTGCTCTGACTATGACAAGGAAATTTATCAGAATAAAAAAAAAATACAATTTCATGTCCTTAAATAATTTAACAATCCAGTCATTCAATTAATCAAGTTCACAAAAATAAAATGCATTATAAACACGCTATATAGTTAATATACCAAAAACTAAAACATACAAAAATATTTAAAACCACTAATAATCAATCTTATCAGTTTCTAACATTAAAAATATTTGAACATATTTAGGGATGTTAAAAATGTTAATGATCAAAAGAAATGAATAGTATTGTATTGTTGGCATAATACACTCATTTTAAATTTTGTTAGCTCTTAAAGTCAAAGCACTACAAATACTGATCTTTTAATTCTAATCAGGGAAACAGCATTAAGCAATAACTGCTAATAAAGTTCTTTGTATTCTAAAAAAGTTTGCTATTTGCCACTCCTCTTAAAAGGAAGAAAGGGAATAAGTTAATATGGGATAAGACTGATATACAGAAAAAAAGAGCATACCCCATTACCGGAGGAGGTGCTAAGAAGTTTAGTACTCTCGTTGGACACCTGTTCCAGAAGTGAATTTGGATGTTTAATGAGATAACAATTCTTTGGATAAAAACACCTTTTTAATGACAGAAAAACTAGTCAGGAGATCACTGAGGCTTATGGAGAAGAAGAATTGCACTATGAAAATCAGACTTTACACCAGACCAATTTTCATCCACAAGACAATGGATATCAAAATTCATCACACAAAAGGAAGGAGAAATGGAAGGGGTAGTGTTGGTCCCATTTGATATTGAAACAGGTACTGTAAAAATTCACAATTTTAAGGGGTTTAAGAATTATAATTATAGTGATTTGCAGATAATGCTTATTTATATGGAGTTACTTGCAAAAGGACTTACATTCATACCAAAAGGAGACTGGAATTAGTAGACTTACTTATGAAATTAAAGCTTTTTATGGGAAAAATTAACTTTAAATTGCTGTTTGACAATACAAATCAATTGAATGATGGCATATTAGGGTTATGTAGGATAAGTACTTTTAAAGCCCTTTTACATTTATTTGTTGAATTATTTAAAAAAAAATGTGTGAAAATGATGTAAAGAAAAGGTACTATACTTTCACTAAAGCAGCATTACACAATCCAACAAGCAAGGAAAATTCCCTACATAAGAATCTGAGTAATGACAGCAACAATAGAATTATGAAACTTGAAAAGGGGGGGTTAGAGTTGTGATCATGAATAAGTTTGATTATTCACTAAAGACATTGGAATATTAGCATGACAATAACTATTTTTGCACTGCATTGACTAGTGAAGTCAGCATAGTCCATTGTAAAATCAATTCATAGTTAATTGATATATGGGTAGAATATGAAATACAAAGCAAAATCACATAATTTCTAAGGGTAAAAAAGCCTATTGTCTCCTCAATTTTTGGTATCCCAAAGATGCATAAGGAGATATACAGTCCATCTTTGAGATCAATAGTAGCACTGGAGGCTCAAAAACTGAACCCATAGTGAAATACTTATATTTGAAATTAAAATTTCTTATTTTTGGAAAGGATCACATGTTAATTGATTCTTGGCATTTTTATGAGCTATTTGAAAGGGAGTATGTTTTGTGGATTCTACCTTTTTTGGAATAGATGCAAGAGAGTAATTTATATCCATTCTACATAAGGAAGAGCTAAGTTGGTTTAATAAGTCTTTAATTTTTCAAAAAGTCGTAGAGTCAGAAGGATATTAACATCATGATGTGAGGTACGGAAGTCATTATAACCAATAATTATGTACACTCTGACAATGAGTTTTAGAAAAAAATAAGGGGAGTGACAATGGGTACAGCAGTGGCCCCCACTTCTGCTAATATACTTTTGTGGTGGTAGGAAACCAACACTATTTTTGTTTCACCATATGTTAACTATTTGGAAAACTACTTCCATTACATAGATGATATTTTTTATTGTTTGGAAGGGTTATAATGAGAAAATTCCTTTTTGGAGTTCATCATGGAAAAGAATGTTGAACAGTTGAATTTCTTCCATGTTATTATTAAGAAGAATAGGATAGAGAACAGATATGAAAGTACTATTTTAGAAGACCAACTTAATCTATTAACTTCCTTCACTATGACAGTGACTATTCCTGGTGGCAAAAAAAGAAATTTAGTAAAGGGACAGATGGTGAGGTTGTCTAGGCTAGTTTACGAAAGTGATATTTTTTAAGGTAACTACACAAATTGAAAGAAATGGTTTTAGTGAGAAAATATCCAACTAGATTGTTGGATGAAAGTTTGAATGAAATTTGTGTTTTATTTATTTACTTAACATTTGTTTACTAGGAAGTCTTAACTTGGAACAAGCCATTTTCAGCCAAGGCCCAGGAAGAGACACTCCAAATACATGTCTTTGTAATGCAGGAGGAAACCCACACAAATGCAGGGAGAACATGCAGACTCCACACAGAAGGCTCATCAGCCAAGAATCAAACCAGACAACCACTTGCTGTGAGGTGACGATGTTAACCATTGCACCATCTGTGTTAAGTAGCTAGACAGATCTTCGACCATTATTAAAAAACTGGATAGTATACAGTTAGAGCAAAAGAACAATTATAGTGGAGCTTCGGTGATGGTGTTCAACTATGAATCTCAAGAGTCAAGGATATTTTGAATATATATTAGAACAGGGTATTTCAGACCCTGGGACTTATCACCAAATTAAGGAACAGTACTAGAATAGTATATAAAAAAGGAAGAAATATTAAATTATTTTTGGAGAGACTCAGCAAAGGAAATAAAGGATGTAGATATGGTAATGGTAAAATGGAAATGTGGAAAATGCTTGCAGTGACAATTTATATTAGAAAGTGAGAATACTGAAGTAAAAATATTACCTAAAACCAATAATAGCAAAAGGAATGTATAATTGTCATACCGGTGTGTTGTTATACACCACTATTTGTTCTTTTTTGTTTACTGCTTTATGTAGGGAAGACTGAGCTTGCATTGGAAAAAATATATATACCACATATTTACGCTGTTAAAAAGATGAGAACAATGCCCTTAGTAAACATGCCACCAAGTTTAAAAAAAAGAAGAGATTAGTATTTGTAGTGCTTTGACTTTAAGTGCTGACAAGATTTAAAGGAGTATATTGTGCTGAATGATACAGTAATATTGATCTCTTTTGATCATTAACTTTTTAAACATTTCTAAATATTTTCAAATATTTTTAAATATATTCAAAACTATGTTATAAACTGGTAAGAATTGATTAATACTAGTGGTTTTAAGTATTTTTTGTCTATTTTAGTTTTTGGTATATTAACTATGTGCACTGTTTACAATACAGTTATTTTAGTGAAATTGATTAATTATGTGATTGGATTGTTAATGAACTACTTAAGGACATGCCATCGTATGTTTCTTTATTCTGATAAAGTTCCTTGTCATAAGTGGAACAAAAGCACTTAATTCTGAATTGTCTTTGTGTATTTTAAATAACCATGAATATTTTGTGTATATTAAATGGCTTTTAAATGCTGACATGTGTTGTTGCCATGGACATCCATGAACAATTTTCTTCAGAATTTGTGTATTTTAGAAATGCAGTGGGTCAGTGATGTAGTAGAATATAAGGTTTTTTTTTTTTTTTTTTTTTTTTTTTTTTGCTAATAGTTTGTGTGTATGTGTGTGTTTGCTAATACTGATTTAGCTCGGTTTTGTTCAGTCCTGGGATCAATAGGATTAGGCCCATGGAAGGATTAATGCCTTTGTTTCAGTATAATGTATAAAAGTATTGACACTTGGCTAGCTGAACTTGTTTAGAGGTATAAAACTTATGCCAAAAAGGGTTGACTTCATTTATGCTCTTAGTTACTATTTTTCCACCTATGTTTCAATATTTTAATAAATCTCCTAATGTTAACTGGCTTTGTAAGTAATATCCAACAACACCTTGCTCCATTGTCTTTCTATTTATCATGTGAACAGATATAAGTATCATATCATGGAATCTTAGTGTTATTTACAATTTAGCTAAGAGAAAACTATATTAGAATCTTGAATATAATTCAAATATTTCTTTATTAAACATACAGGAAATGCATATGTTTGCTGATCAGCTAAAATCAACTGGACAACTCCCTATATATTTGAAGCGTGGGGGGTCAAGTAGTAGTGGAGGAGGAGACTTTTTTTAGAAGGGCTAAATGTTACAAAGAGGATCATGTGAAAAACAGATTTTCAGGGAAAATATATTTAAAAAGATATGTGCAAATAATTTTCTAACCCTGCTCTTTCAGCTTCAGTATGTGTACTGGATCTTCCTACATCAAATTTTTTGGCAGCTAGATAACTCACATAATCATAATCTATGGGAAACTTGAATGCAGCTTTTTTTGCATACTGAAGGCAAACATGCTCTGAGATACCATGTAATTTAAAATATCTT
This sequence comes from Protopterus annectens, assembly GCF_019279795.1. Lineage (NCBI taxonomy): Eukaryota > Metazoa > Chordata > Ceratodontiformes > Protopteridae > Protopterus > Protopterus annectens. The sequence continues at coordinate 816,189,342 of NC_056746.1, forward strand.
TCAGTTCTCAATGATATAAAATCACATTTTAAAGTAAACATCCAGAAGTAACATTGAGAAAGCTACATCTAATCGAGTATCTTTTACTAAATCACCAGACATTCTTCATTATTTTTGACATACCAAAAGATGTATTCCTCTACTAATCTTTGTCTTGTTCAGAGTTAGTTAGTAGACATGCAGTCCAGGATACTAGTAAGGAGGCTTGCTTAAATTCCCTGTTACCCCCAAAACACTTTGATTAAGTGACTTACAATCACACAGAAGGTAAGTGAAGGCAGAGATAATCAACACCTGTACCACAGGATGTTGCTCATTAGCAATTCACAGCCATAGTACTCAACTGTACTTGCCAGACTTGTTATATTTACAAATTCTTAACATCGTCAAACCTTCGCCGATACCAACAACTTAGTTGTTGTTGGATAATCTAGTCTGACTTATTTTTTTATAATAAATTTATAAAGTAACTGACATTCTAAACATAACCAAAGCCCCAGAACCATATGGGTTCATGCCTGTCTTTCACTAAACATTAATGATGGCTATTGTCTAATTTTTTTCAACTTGCATTAAAGGTTGTTACTTAAATCAGTCAATGGCAATATTAATTTTGAAAGCAAACACAGACACATCTTTAGCAATCGATTATATATAACTATTATATATATTTATATATATATATATATATATATATATATATATATATATATATATGGCTATACGACTATTGAATGCTAGTTCAATAGTCCGAATCCAAAATAACCAAACGGAATTAAATGAAAGGGCTTTCACCAAAAAAGCGCTTTCATTAAAGTGCGTTAGAAAAAAAAAACACTAAATCTTTTATGCAAGGGGGCTACCCGCACCGTAGTGCGACCAGCACTTCGGCAGAAAGTGTAGTCGGGGGTCTGTACAGATGCTATATATATATATATATATATATATATATATATATATATATATATATATACACACACACATATACGAAGAGAGAGAGGAGTAGACCACAGGGAAAACTGGGACTTGTGAGCAGTAAAGCTGCTGGCTGAGAATATTTATATATATATTTTGACTGGTATAGACATACAGCTTCTGTTCATAATTACATGCAGAAGATGCCACAGTACAGCAAACCTTATAGTCTCAAACATCCAAGCAGGCTTTATTAAAGGCTGTAAAAATCTGGATAATAATTTAATGATGGGATTCATTCTCAGCTGTAATCACTCAGTCCCTAAGCAAAAATATTTTTTTTTATTTAGATGCCTCTAATTTTTTCAGTAGAGTTTAAATCATCTAACTAGTTCACCTTCTAGTAATCTAACTCACTGTCTTTAAAATTCATCCACTGCAATGCTAACAATAAATGGCTCCTTGTCTATCCCTATCAAAATTAATACTGGAAACAAAGTTGCCATTTGTCCCTTTTCCTACTATTGTTTCTTATAATACAAATCACAGATTAATACTTGGTTACGTTTGCATATTTGTCCATCAAAATTACTTCCTTTGCAGATGCCATTTTGATACACATCACCCCAATCCACAAAGGAGGAAACTCTACCAGAGCTACTGCTACAATTTCTAAAATGTGTGCTTTCGTGTTGCTATCAGCTTCATACCAAAGTTTATTATTGTGAATTTGTGCACTTTCTGGTTTGTCTACATTGAAAGTCTAGTTGTTCAACTGTTCTACACTTACCACAGTGGTTATACTAGCTCTAACTAAAATTATTTTTTAAGTTTACTACAGTTCATGCAGTGAGTTGCTTCTACATCCATACATGTTCTCAGTGGCTCTCTTGTCAGCTGGATTGACAAGATGTTTGCCCATTCTGCTCGAATTCAATTCTCTGCAGTGGGACTAAATAGGATTCCAGGTCATTCACTCTGGTTAGTTTCTTCATAGGTGGCAGAGTTCTGCAGTTGTCAGTAATAGTGTGTAACACAACAAACTGCTGCTTTAGTTGTAACAACTTTGGGTCTCTCCGTACCTGTCATTTCTTCATTTTTTTGTTTCAGTAATTCATCCATGGTCGCAGTCACCAGTTAACTATGCCAAAAAGAAAATTGTCATAGTATTGTATGGAATCTGTAGAATCAAATTTGCCTTGTGCTTGGCAGCAGAAACTTAAATGAAGTATTATCATGAATGCAAAAGGTCACTGGATGCAACAGGTTATAAAAATGCAATTTGTTTTTGTTTTACAAATTGCAGCAAGTCCAGATGATTTTGCAGAATAAAACAAAACTGCACAGAACATTAGACTAAATCAACTCACATTTCACAGTCCATATAGCTCCTTCTGGCTATAGGCTCTTTGTAAAGTAAAGTCATCCTGCAAGCCTCCCCCAAGCTCAACTTGTAGTTTTAGAAGCAAGTTTTTCCACAAGTTAGCCCTAACTTGGATTTCATTCTGTGCTTTCAGAGTCTGCCATTAGATGATCTTTTAGGTGAGGAACTAACATCCTGCTTGCTGCCTTTGGGCACCATCCTTATATACTATCTTGACTGTTAGTTAATCATCTGTTATGTATCTAATTTCTGTGAGAATATTTCCACACTGCACTTCCATGTGTGTGTGTGTGGGATATATTTGCTAGATCAGACATAATGTTGAATATTCATAGGCTGACCTTTCAGAACATTAAACCATTTTGAAAAGGGTTGTAATCTCAGATTTGGGATGTATAAATTCAGGAGGCTGCCACACCACAATGGGTATGAAGGGAGGCAGGCCTCTCTGCACAATCTTTTTCTCTGTTTGTTTTGTTATTTTCTAGTTTATGAGGTTCAAAGTTTTATGTTTCAAAACTTTAGTTTGTCAGTTTTTGAATAGTACCAACAGGTCAAGGTATTTTTTTTTCAAATAATATTTTATTGATTTCCATATACATACTAATAGAGTTATGGCAAGGAACTGACCTGTAAGAAATACATTCAAAGAACAATCAGCAAAAAACACATACATTAAAAGCCAAAATTCAACTTATCTATATACACTATATACAAAAGTGCCACTAGCACACACAAATGATCAAAACAAATCAAGGGACTTATTCTGTTTTAAGTGGATGAAGGAAAGAAAGGTGTTAATAGAATAGTATCATATCTGCATGGGCGATATTTGGATAATTCATGAATTACTTGTTTAGTTGTTTTCAAGAATTAGTCTAGTCATCTAGAATATGGTCAAATATAGTTTTCCAAAATTTCTGATAATAGGTTTGTTTATACTTCTTATAATAAGTTTTTGAGAGGATATTAATTTGGTTGCCATGACTCTAAAAACTTCCAATTATAATTTGATGTGGTCTAGCCAGTTTTTTTGTTATGTAAAGCTTAATTAATGAGCACAGAGTAATTAAGATGTGAAATTCTGGCTTTGTAACTTTAATGTCAATGATATGTAGAACAGCCATTTCCCAAGATAAGGTTGACTTATGGTAGCCTATTTTATCTAAGCGTACTTTAAGAGAGCACCAAAGCTTATGGGAGTATCTACAGAACCATAAAATATGCAAGATATCCGCTCACGGAAATGAGCAACATGGACAAGCTGGAGAGAAACTGGGATTGAACTTGTTTAGCATGGATGGAGTGTAGTAAGTGTTGTTGATCATTAATGGAGTATATATTAGCTTTTTGAAGGGAGACATTTTGTTGGTGAATTTGATTGTTCTAAGTTTCTGATCTTCTGTAAGATTCCCTGTTGATTCCAAACTTTTGAGTATAGATATAGCAATTAATATTTAGTGAGGGTGATCAATTTCTAAGTAGATGACAACATATTTTTCCTACAAGTTAAATTTTTAATAATTGCCTCTACTCTAATTAAATCATATTTATTGATAGGTAGATTTCTGGTCCTGCTCATGATGATTTCCTTAATCTGTCTTAGAATAATAGTGTATTTGTTGTTTACCCCCAGTATTATTCTTAATTCTTGCAATGCTTTGTCTTTATGTTTATGTATATCCCATAGTGAGCAATCTTTCAATTGAGAAAAGTCCATGAGGTCATATATTATTTTACGAATACACAAACAAGACCACACAGCCAACGGAGCTCGGGCTCTGCACAAAGCAAATAAATAATAACAAATCCAGTCACCAATGGCATATGCAGAGTCCTATGGCGGAAGCAATCCAACAATCTGAATGTTCACAAACGTTCAAATGTAGAAATAATCCAGGGCAATCAAAGAGACTTGGAAAAACGTATTTAATACAACAGACGTGAGCGCTTTCACCATTCGGCTTCCTCAGACGTTACATCAGACAACAGTCACAAAACATTTAAATAGTAATAAACTAATCCTCATTGGCAAATAAAAACCACATGTCCATAGTCAGTCATGAGGCGACTCACAGAGTTAATACAAATACAACATTTAAAAAGGCATATAACCAAAGCTGTCAATGTGTAATAACAACTTTTGTGCCTATTAAAACAAGAATAAAAATAACCATATATTGCACTAAACATATACTCTATTAAAAATATGAACAGGACAGTTTAAAATACAGTTGAGATAACAAAACTATATGCACAAAATCATACTAAAACGAGTAACACATGTGCAACAAAGTTGGTGCTATGTCCAGGGTGAAACACAATGGAAACTGAGCACACTAATCAACTGCTAAAAGAGCTTAGTGCTAGAATGTATGAATAATAACCCATCAAAATGCACAAGAAAACTCCTAAAACAAACTATACTATTTCTTAGGTTTAAGACAACGCCTTTTTCTTAATATAGGTTTTAAATTAACTTTTTCATTCAGTCCTGGGGTTATATCTGCCCTACATCTTATTATCCAACGTAGTTCGCATTCAAGGGTGTAATTTATTAAATCACCCCCCCCGTAAACTAGGAAAAACTTCTTGTATAACGCTGTACAAAAAACTATGTGAGGGACCACAGGACATGACATGCTTAGCTAAAGAGTTGACATCATTGCCTATCCTAACGTGATATTGATGTTCCCTAATCCTCTCACGTAGTGTCCTGTTTGTTTTCCCTATGTAAAATGATTTACATGCTGTGCATCTAGCTAGGTACACTACGTTCTTACTCAAACAGTTCGTGCCAGTCTCAGCTCGAGCCCGAGCTCCGTTGGCTGTGTGGTCTTGTTTGTGTATTCGTTGGCTTTTTTCTTATCATTCACACGCCGAGGAGGATGGCGGAAACTACTACCAGCAACGTAGAACTTCCGTATGTGCCACAGATGGATGTGATTCGACAGAGAACCGAACGGTTTGAACGATGTGTAAGAGGGGCTGATAACTTACTGCTGGTTTATGAACCAAGTCTTGAATCTAACTTGAATGACATAGACAATTCTTTAGTGGCGTGTCTGACTGATGAACTCAACCGCCTGGAACTAGACTTTTTGAGGTTGAAAAAACTTCAAATTGAACGACAATATTTTGAAGCTTGTATCATCAAAAGGATTGTTCCGCGTGGACTAAGAGTGCTTAAAATGCCTACGTCAGGTAACACATATCCTGAGCTACTTTATAAGTGGCAACAATTGAACTTGGACATTAGTTTTAATTATATGAAATTGTTGAATGAGTTTCATTCGAAAGAAGAGGACAATTTAAGAGAATCTGTAAATCGTTTGTATGATGCCATGAAAGTTAAATATGCTGATGAAATGCTGGCTGCTAGGCTAGAGAAGGTTATTGATAATGTATCGTTATTTGAGAAGAGACTCTTAGAACAAAAAAAGAGTAAAATCTTGAGGGACACAAAAGACTTTAAAAATAACCAAGTATTTACTTGGCCTAGAGTGTCTGGTAATGTGAACATGAGTAATGTACCCGTGACTGGTAACAATATAAGAGGTGGTAACTCAATAGGTATTGGCAACAATGTTATCAATAGAAGTTATAATAGGGTTGTTCAGACCAATTCACGAATGAGTTATGTTGATGCTCCTAGACCAACTAGTATTAGCACCAGTGAATCGACTTTGGTAGATGAAACATCAGTCAATGTCGACATAAATGATACACAGAGGGAGCAAGGTCAGATTTTACCGACACCTCTGTTGAACAATGACAATGGGGGAGGTTTTGACAGTAACATGAGGTTACATCATAGTACTGTAACCCCTCCAATTCCTGACACTTCTGTTAGAAGGAAGACTCCACCCACGAGTACAGGAATGGTAGGGGCACTGACCCATAGTTCTTTTAACCCTTTTCCTATTGCACAGCAATGCACGGGCAGGTCACGGTCACAGAGCAGGGGCCGATACAAGAGAAAAGGGTCGGACAGCGAGCAACGAGGCCCCACCTTGAAGAAAATGTGGGAGAAGGTGGGGACTCGCTGATTGTCAACATTTCAAGTAGGGAATTGTCCATTTTTGAACAGCAAGTGTTAAACAAGGGGTTGAGTTTCATCCCCACATCGCATAGTGACTTGGTGGACTCTGTTTTGGATGTCCGCATGTTCGTGAGGAACGTGCGATTGAAATTAGAGTTCGGAAAGCAAAGCGGAGATAGATTTAGTTCAGTGTTTAGGGGCAATAGTACCTACACTCCCCAGTTACACCCCCTTTTAGATACCTTTTCACAACTGGTTGAGAAGGGCATTTATGCCCATTTTGAATCCAACAAGAAGGCTGGTAACAGAAGGACGGGGAATCTGAATAATAATCAAAGGCAAGCCTTAACGGCCTTGAAATCGGATCATACCATTATGATTAGGCCTGCAGACAAGGGAGGCCCCATTGTGGTGATGGACCTTGAGTGGTATAAGGGTAGCATGATGAGCCTACTTGGTGATATTAGGTTTTATGAGAAGATTGAAATGGATTTAGTTATCGAGAAAGTCTTTCAAGTTCATGAGATGTTGGAGGATCTTTTAAAGTCTGATGATATAACTTCTGAGTTATACTCATACTTGAAAGTTGGAAACCCACGAATACCGATCATTCAAGGGCTCCCCAAGGTCCATAAGTCTGTACTGACACCACCAATGAGGCCAATTGTGGCCGGCCAAGGCTGGCTCACAGAACCCATGTCTAATTATGTAGAGTACCATATTAGACCCCTTGTAGATGCCACCACACATATTCTAAAGGACAGTAAACAGTTCTTGATTGAGTTGTATGATTATACCAGGAGACTTGATGACCATGCTCAATATATACTAGTTACTTTAGACGTGGTCAGTTTATTTACTACAATACCCAATGATCTAGGGGTAACAAGTTTCCAACAGTTTCTACAGTCTAACTCTGTATTATCCACCAAGAGGGTGGAGCTGATTTCCCTGTTTATGGAGACAATATTACTTAATAATATGTTTATGGTTGGTGACTCTGTTTTTTCCCAGAAAGATGGTGTAGCAATGGGAACCCCCTGTGCCAATAGCTACGCTAATGTAGTTATGGCACAGTGGGAGGTTTCCTTTTTGTTTAAATCTACTTTTTTCATTAAGAGTGTTGGTTTTTATAAACGCTTCGTGGACGACCTTTTCATGGTTTGGCACGGCAGCACTGAGGATTTAGAGTCATTCATCAATGAAATGAATGTTTCTACTAATTTTTTGAAATTTACTTACACCTTTTCGGAGGCAAGCATTTCATTTTTGGATGTCAACATAGATAGACTCCCATCTGGCCTTCTTAATACATCTATCCATCGCAAATCATGCCACAGGAACACATTTTTGCATAGGTGCAGTATGCACCCACGCCATGTGTTCAGCAATGTAATGAAGGGCCAGTTGATGCGAGCCTCCAGGTTGAACCCGAGTACGACCGGTTTTGATGAAGAAGTTGTTAGATTAAGGCACATGTTCTTGGGCAGAGGGTATGAACTATCCAAGTTTGATCACACCGTAGATGAGGTGTATAAACTTAGACACACGTCAGCGAGACCTTACTTTGCTGACAATGTAGTGGACCAAGGAGTTGAAATATCCACACCATTTGAATTTGTGAGAGTACCCATGTTTTACAGTAGAGATGTCTTCCAATTGAAAGAACTGATGAGTAAGCACTGGGAAATTTTGAGTTTAGATCAGGACATCAGTAAGTTAGTAGGGCCAGCTCCATTGGTCAGTTATAGAAATAAATCTAACCTTAGGAGTTTGTTATGCTACAAAGGTATAACGTTGAATGTAAGAAGTGAACATGGTTATAATACCGTTGCCTGTGGGAGATGCAACCAATGTCACTTGATAGATACTAGGGTCAGCTTCGTGAATCCACACAACAATTTTGTGTACAGTTTTGAGACTGGCACGAACTGTTTGAGTAAGAACGTAGTGTACCTAGCTAGATGCACAGCATGTAAATCATTTTACATAGGGAAAACAAACAGGACACTACGTGAGAGGATTAGGGAACATCAATATCACGTTAGGATAGGCAATGATGTCAACTCTTTAGCTAAGCATGTCATGTCCTGTGGTCCCTCACATAGTTTTTTGTACAGCGTTATACAAGAAGTTTTTCCTAGTTTACGGGGGGGTGATTTAATAAATTACACCCTTGAATGCGAACTACGTTGGATAATAAGATGTAGGGCAGATATAACCCCAGGACTGAATGAAAAAGTTAATTTAAAACCTATATTAAGAAAAAGGCGTTGTCTTAAACCTAAGAAATAGTATAGTTTGTTTTAGGAGTTTTCTTGTGCATTTTGATGGGTTATTATTCATACATTCTAGCACTAAGCTCTTTTAGCAGTTGATTAGTGTGCTCAGTTTCCATTGTGTTTCACCCTGGACATAGCACCAACTTTGTTGCACATGTGTTACTCGTTTTTAGTATGATTTTGTGCATATAGTTTTGTTATCTCAACTGTATTTTAAACTGTCCTGTTCATATTTTTAATAGAGTATATGTTTAGTGCAATATATGGTTATTTTTATTCTTGTTTTAATAGGCACAAAAGTTGTTATTACACATTGACAGCTTTGGTTATATGCCTTTTTAAATGTTGTATTTGTATTAACTCTGTGAGTCGCCTCATGACTGACTATGGACATGTGGTTTTTATTTGCCAATGAGGATTAGTTTATAACTATTTAAATGTTTTGTGACTGTTGTCTGATGTAACGTCTGAGGAAGCCGAATGGTGAAAGCGCTCACGTCTGTTGTATTAAATACATTTTTCCAAGTCTCTTTGATTGCCCTGGATTATTTCTACATTTGAACGTTTGTGAACATTCAGATTGTTGGATTGCTTCCGCCATAGGACTCTGCATATGCCATCGGTGACTGGATTCATATATTATTTTGTTCATTTTAATGTTTGTATTTAGATGAATTGGTTGTAAGAGGAAAAAAATTGTCCAATTTTAGAGATTTTAACAGCTCTTGAAAAGCTTTAATTTTATGTTTTAGGATATTGTTTATCCCAAAATTTCTATAATTTTTTGGGAGCATGAAGGGGAGAGCTTTAGGATTAATGCCTTTATTTAATACATGACAGTGCCACATCCTTACCCATGCAGGGGCGCATGGTTCTTTATTTGTAGAAGTTTGATATTTGAAAGATCCTGTTGGCAGAAACTGTCTTAAAATATAGCTGGATGTCTGGTAGACCTAAACCTCCTTTATCCTTGGGATATGCTAATCTTGTATAGCATATTCTAACCACTTTGAAAAACCAGATACATTTGGTGAGTTCTTCATTAATTCTGAGAAAGAAGAAGTTAGGAATATTGGTCATAGATGTGTTAAGATGATACAGAAGGTTTGGAGGAATATTCATCTTAATGATGGCTACTCTAGATAAAATAGATAGTTTCAAGTGTTGCCATGTGTGTAAGCCCTGGGAGATAAAAAAATAATAAAGCATGAAGACCAGCTCACAGGAACAGACTGCACTTTAATATAAGTGCTTTCTTGGGCTTGAAATTTCCTGAAGTGATGTTTTATGTTCAATTAATCTGAAGAAGTCCGATGGTTTTACGCCGACGAAAGTGCTCATATTAAAGTCTAGTCTTTTCCTATGAGCTGGTCTTTGTGCTTTATTATTTTTTATAAGTTTCATTCATGTTTTGTGCTTCTAAGTCCTGGGAGATACAGGACCAAGATTTGAGAAGATTTTCCTGTAGGATAGATGAGTGGTCATGATCATATGATATCCCAAGATAGTTGAAGGAGTAGATTGTGATGAATGAGAGTTCATGAAGTAACTTTGTTTATGATTTAGGGGGTTGATAGGAAAATATGGTATTTCTTTTGATTTATTTTATAGTCTAATACCAATGAATATGTATCAGATTTCTATCCCTCTTGGTAAGATAACAAGTTGAGGTATTGTGTTTCAACCATATGTGGTCAGTGTAGTGTATGCTAATTTAGTGGGTCAGCAAATTCCAAATAAAATTGTTCATTCATTGATATCCACAGGAATAACACACACAACAATGGTTAAAAGCTGTTTACACAAACCAATTTTGGATTGTGTAAAATACACAAAAACAATTCACAATTAAGCTGTTTTGCTCTGACTATGACAAGGAAATTTATCAGAATCAAGAAAAATACAATTTCATGTCCTTAAATAATTTGACAATCCAGTCATTCAATTAATCAATTTCATGAAAATAAAATGCATTGTAAACACTCTATATAGTTAATATACCAAAAACTAAAACAGACAAAAAATATTTAAAACCACTAATAATCAATCTTATCAGTTTCTAACATTAAAAATATTTGAACATATTTAGGAATGTTAAAAATATTAATGATCAAACAAAATGAATAGTATTGTATTGTTGGCATAATACACTCATTTTAAATGTTGTTAGCTCTTAAAGTCAAAGCACTACAAATACTGATCTTTTAATTCTAATCAGGGAAACAGCATTAAGCAATAACTGCCAATAAAGTTCTTTGTATTCTAAAAAAAGCTTGCTATTTGCCACTCCTCTTAAAAGGAAGAAAGGGAATAAGTTAATATGGGATAAGACTGATAAAAGGAAAAAATGAGCATACCCCATTACCGGAGGAGGTGCTAAGAAGTTTAGTACTCTCGTTGGACACCTGTTCCAGAAGTGAATTTGGATGTTGAATGAGATAACAACTCTTTGGATAAAAACATCTTTTTAGTGACAGAAAAACTAGTCAGGAGATCACTGAGGCTAATGGAGAAGAAGAATTGACACTATGAAAATCAGACTTTACACCAGACCAATTTTCATCCACAAGACAATGGATATCAAAATTCATCACACAAAAGGAAGGGGAAGTGGAAGGAGTAGTGTTGGTCCCATTCGATATTGAAACAGGTACTGTAAAAATTCACAATTTTAAGGGGTTTAAGAATTATAATTATAGTGATTTGCAGATAATGCTTATTTATGTGGAGTTACTTGCAAAAGGACTTACATTCATACCAACAAGGAAGCTGGAATTAGTAGAATTACTTATGAAATTAAAGCTTTTTATGGGAAAAATTAACTTTAAATTGCTGTTTGACAATACAAATTAATTGAATGATGGAATATTAGGGTTATGTAGGATAAGTACTTTTCACCCCCCTTTACATTTATTTATTGAATTATTTGAAAAAAAAATGTGTGAAAATGATATAAAGAAAAGGTACTATACTTTCACTAAAGCAGCATTACACAATCCAACAAGCGAGGAAAATTCCCTACATAAGAATCTGAGTAGTGACAGCAACATTAGAATTATAAAACTGGAAAAGGGGGATAGAGTTGTGATCATGAATAAGTTTGATTATTCACTAAAGACATTGGAATATTAGCATGACAATAGCTATGTTTGCACTGCACTGACTAATGAAGTCAGCATAGTCCATTGTAAAATCAATTCATAGTTAATTGATATACTGGTAGAATATGAAATACCAAGCAAAACCACGGAATTTCTAAGGGTAAAAAAGCCTACTGTCTCCTCAATTTTTGGTATCTCAAAGATGCATAAGGAGATATACAGTCTATCTTTGAGATCAATAGTAGCACTGGAGGCTCAATAACTGAACCCATAGTGAAATACTTAGATTTGAAATTAAAATTTCTTATTTTTGGAAAGGATCACATGTTAATTGATTATTGGCATTTATATGAGCTATTTGAAATGGAGTATGTTTTGTGGATTCTACCTTTTTTTGGAATAGATGTAAAAGAGTTATTTATATCCATTCTACATAAGGAAGAGCTAAGTTGGTTTAATGAGTCTTTATTTTTTCAAAAAGCCATAGAGTCAGAAGGATATTATCATGATGTGAGGTATGGAAGTCATTATAACCAATAATTATGTACAGTCTGACAATGAGTTTTAGAAAAAAATAAGGGGAGTGACAATGGGTACAGCAGTGGCCCCCACTTCTGCTAATATAGTTTTGTGGTGGTAGGAAACCAACACTATTTTTGTTTCACCATATGTTAATTCTTTGGAACACTACTTCCATTACGTAGATGATATCTTAATTGTTTGGAAGGGTTATAATGAGAAAATTCCTTTTTGGAGTTCATCATGGAAAAGAATGTTGAACAGTTGAATTTATTCCATGATATTATTAAGAAGAATAGGATAGAGAACAGATATGAAAGTACTATTTTTAGAAGACCAACTTAATCTAATAACTTCCTTCACTATGACAGTGACTATTCCTGGTGGCAAAAAAAGTAATTTAGTAAAGGGCCAGATGGTGAGCTTGTTCTATACTAGTTTATGAAAGTGATATTTTTAAGGTAACTACACAAATTGAAGAAATGGTTTTAGTCAGAAAATATCCAACTAAATTGTTGGATGAAAGTTTCAAAGAAATTTGTGTTTTATTTATTTACTTAACATTTGTTTACTAGGAAGTCTAACTTGGAACAAGCCATTTTTAGCCAAAGCCCAGGAAGAAACACTCCAAATACATGTATTTGTAATGCAGGAGGAAACCCGCACAAATGCAGGGAGGACATGCAAACTCCACACAGAAGGCTCATCAGCCAAGAATCAAACCAGACAACTACTTGCTGTGAGGTGACAATGTTAACCACTGCACCATCTATGTTAAGTAGCTGGACAGATCTTCAACCATTATTAAAAAACTGGATAGTATACAGTTAGAGCAAAAAAACAATTATAGTGGAGCTTCGGTGATGGTGTTCAACTATGAATCTCAAGAGTCAAGGATATTTTGAATAGGAATTAGAACAGGGTATTTCAGACCCTGGGACTTATTGCCAAATTAAGGAACAGTACTAGAATAGTATATAAAAAAGGTAGAAATATTAAGTTATTTTTGGAGAGACTGAGCAAAGGAAATAAAGGATGTAGATATGGTAATGGTAAGATGGAAATGTGGAAAATGCTTGCAGTGACAATTTATATTAGAAAGTGAGAATATTGAAGTAAAAATATTACCTAAAACCAATAATAGCAAAAGGAAGGTATACTTGTCATACCGGTGTGTTGTTATACATCACTATTTGTTCTTTTTGTGTACTGCTTTATGTAGGGAAGACTGAACTCGCATTGGAAAAATATATATTTACCACATATTTATGCTATTAAAAAGATGCCACCAAATGTTTAAGTTTAAAAATTTTTTTTGTTTTGTTTTGAAAAAGGTGGCTAGGAATAAGAGGGGTGGCAATTGGAAAGCTTTTTTTTAGAACACAAAGAACTGTATTGGCAGTTATTGCTAAATGCTTCTTATTTCCCTGGTTTGAAAGAAGAGATTAGTATTTGTAGTGCTTTGACTTTAAGTGCTGACAAGATTTAAAGGAGTATAATGTGCTGAATGATACAGTAATATTGATTTCTTTTGATCATTAACTTTTTAAACATTCCTATATAGTTTCAAATATTTTAAATATATTCAAAACAATGTTACAAACTGATAAGAATTGATTAATATTAGTGGTTTTAAGTATTTTTTGTCTATTTTAGTTTTTGGTATATTAACTATACGCACTGTTTACAATGCAGTTAATTTAGTAAAACTGACTAATTGAGTGTTTGGATTGTTAATGAGCTACTTGACATGCCATTGTATGTTTCCTTATTCTGATAAAGTTCCTTGTCATAAGTGGAACAAAAGCACTTAATTGTGAATTGTTTTGTTTATTTTAAACAACCATGAATTTTTGTGTGTATATTAAATGGCTTGTAAATGCTGCCATGTGTTGTTCCCATGGACATCCATGAACAATTTTCTTCAGAATGTGTTAGTGTATTTTAGAAATGCAGTTGGTCAGTGATGTAGTAGAATATAATATTTTTTTTTTTTTTGCTAATAGTTTGTTTGTGTATGTGTGTTTGCTAATACTTATTTAGCTCTTTTTTGTTCAGTCCTGGGATCAATAGGATTAGGCCCTTGGAAGGATTAACATATTTGTTTCCATAATATATAAAAGTATTGACACTTGGCTAGCTGAATTTGTTTAGAGGTATAAAACTTATGCCAAAAAGGGTTGACTTAATTTATGCTCTTCGTTACTATTCTTCCACCTATGTTTCAATATTTTAATAAATCTCCTAAAGTTAACTGGCTTTGTAAGTAATATCCATCAACACCTTGTTCCATTGTCTTTCTATTTATCATGTGAACAGATATAAGTATCATATCATGGAATCTTACCCGGGATTCATGAAGCTCGGCGCAAGGCCAGCGTAAGGCTTCCGCCGGCAGTGTGGCATATGTATGGTGTAGTAGCGTCATATGCATATTAATAAAGGCAGGCTGCCACCACATCCATGTGCATAGGAAACGTGCACAAGTGCATGGGGCATTTCTAAGTTGCGACCGGAGGCGTGTCAATCTAGGCTGTCGATGAGCAACCTAAACTGCTGAATATTATAGTCTGCCTGCAATAGTAATCGCGCCTATCAGTGTTCCTGGATAATGAAACATATACAAAGCATGCAAGACAGTTCCTGGCCACACAAAATTGAGAATCAAACAGAAATGCACGCAACACAATATGGAGTTTCCATCCTTGGAACAAATGATATTTAAAATTGTGTGTCCGTAATGTACTGCACTGTAAGTAGTTATACTCAGTGAAAGTGAAGCACATCATGTCAGCGCGCCACCGATACACACTACCAGCCCCATGGGCAGGGTCACCAGCAGTCCCACATTGGTAGTGATAGTACACAGCTGGGCAGTTGTGGCCATAGCAAAACATCACAAGTGTAAAGTACCCTGTGACCGTATACTATAATTTGTCCTACATCGCATAATAATTACATACAACAAATGTCCGTACTGGGCATGACATATAACAACAAATATAAACAAGGAAATGAAACAGACAGAGCATATAAACCGCCGCAAAAGTAAGCCAACATGTATGCATAAAATGACAGCAGCATCCGTAGTATAGTCTGTGGATATGTGTTCTGTCATACAATCTGAGTACTGTCCAGAAGATATGCCATCCCGGCCAAATGAAAAGGTGGCAACACTAACAATGTCCATAGCATGTCAGCAAACTCTGGACATATGCGGTCCAAGCCGTTCTTGCCCACATGTGTGAAGGTACAATGGGAATTACCCGGGTGGACATTACATGTCATGAAAGATAAGTCTTGTGTGTGTACCTATGTGCGTGTTGTGCAGCCATGTTTAAATTTGAAAATGCCACAGCAGTCCTCACAACCATACAGTTACCTGACATATGTACTTTATGCAATGTGTTCCCTTGACCATGCCATGACACAGCAACCAAACAAGGGATGGATGGAAGTGTCTGTAATATGTGTGTGGGTGTATGCAAACTGTAATAATCCCTAAAGGCGAGACTGTGTCGGATGCACAATAGACCAAACTGGAGGTGTATGATGGAGCAGTGTGCAAAGTGAGGGTTACCACCTGCACCTCTGTGCGACAGACAGTCCATCTGCGGCCAGTGTTGTCCTGCTGACAATAACAAAACAAATAATAATTAGCCTAAGATATCATGACAAAATATATTCCCTAACTTATTAGTGATACATGCATAAGTCAGTGATGTCGTATTTTAAACACCTACATCCTAAATGAAATGGTGTGAGCAGCTTAAATACTAAACAAATAACCTGTACTATTGTCAAAGAAGTGAAGTTCTGTCCCATGCACTGTCTGTGGTATATGCTATACTGCAAAGTCACGTAGTAATACTACAACTACCCCACATTGCCCAATGGAAAATGTGCCAATCCAATGTGAATCAGAAAGAAACACAAAGAACAAACATAAAACAATCGTAAAGTAACCTGACAGTCCATATTGTATACCAAAATCACACAGACATATGAATATTAAAATGTGCTATACACATGAACAGGAACGTAACCGGCACATACACATAGGATGGTATATGCGGAACCGGGACATCCAAATGCAGAATCCATGCATGCATAATGCAATACCCAATATCCCCTGTATAGCACACAGCACGCACCCATGTCTGAATGTCCACCAAATCCAGCCATACTTAGGCTACCAGCCTTGCGCAGCTGTACACCTACACATAGTGAGTATTACCCATATGTAGTAGGAAGTATCACCCTAGGCAGTGTCAGGATTGCAAACTATGTATCCCATGTTTGTAAACATGCCATCACATTTTCGTAAATCCAAAAGCCAGCACGTTCATGTTTTGGCAAAATTTGTGTACATAGTCATGGTACTGTTCAGTTTCTGGATGGACATGCATAACATACTACGCAGGACGGAACACCTGTCCATCATGCAGGTCTCCCCACATGAATTATCGACAGAATATATTCTACTGAATAACATACTGACACCACACCTCTCAACCTATTACAGCAACAAAATCTGGACAAAGCCTAAAATGATGGGTGGACAAATAGGGACAGATGTAAATATTGCTCTCACAAACTTCAAAAGTTGACAGAATAATAGTATGTACATTAGCATGAATGTTGTGAAGGATGTGGGGTAGTCCCTGAGTATTACAGATGCCAGTACATATTTACAGTAACAAACCTTCACATTTGTTTACTGTACTACTGAATACCTGTAATTAATTCATGTCCAAAATAATAATCCTCGTATGAATGAATACAGGAAGTAGTCAAATGTGGATGGGAACACCACTCACCATGGATTATGTATTGTAACCACCCCCACCTATATTATGTATTGCCAACATAATAAGCTGCTGACAGGTGCCCAAACACCTGTGTCTGTAAACACAGGTAAAAATGTATAAAATGGACAAACTCTGTCCATGTGCTTTGTCTGACATTTGGACATGGTCAGGGCAGTTCTGTTCACCAGGTGGTCACAAGCCTAAACCCAGATCACCACATGAACACCCTGACAATCAAAGACTTGTATGTGCCAGGACTATAAGCCTTGGAGTTCTGAATATCCTTGGAGTGATTAAATATGCAGCTTGGGTCCAGAGCAGTAGGGAATAGGGAATGTGTAATATGCAGTACCGTGTTTTTCCCAGCAGAAGAATGGATGCCTGTGTTGTAAGTGAAGCGGTGAGGCATATGTTAATGCAGCTATGTACTATGGGTATGCATATAAATGAGTCGGAACACCAATAGTATAGTGGTTACAGCATCCGGCCAACGTGAATGCAGTCCCGGTTCAACTACGACTACAGCACATATAATTTTAAAGTGTAATGAATGCGTCTGTGCTGTAAAGACATTTAAATATGTAAAGGTGAACGTGTGTTTCGCATATGTCCGTTAACCGGATTACAAATATTTACTGGTACAGTCACAATCAATAAAGCCCACATAAGCACAAAGACTTAGTAAACATATGTAACCCACAATAAGGATATGCAAGTGCTCCTGCGCGTGTGTAATCCGCTCACAGCATAGCAAATGAATGCTGTTTTCTACACGTTAGTTATATATCTATATATGGACATATATATTTAATGCGTCTGTGCTGTAAAGACATTTAAATATGTAAAGGTGAACGTGTGTTTCGCATATGTCCGTTAACCGGATTACAGATATTTATTGGTACAGTCACAATCAATAAAGCCCACGTAAGGACAAAGACTTAGTAAACATATGTAACCCACAATAAGGATATGCAAGTGCGCCTGCGCGTGTGTAATCCGCTCACAGCATAGCAAATGAATGCTGTTTTCTACACGGTAGTTATATATCTATATATGGATATATATATTTGCGTATAGATATATATCCACAGACTTAAACTAAATAAATATATGAAATAAAGAATGTACAGACATATATATATATATATATATATATATATATACACACACACACACACATACATTAATTGATATATACATAACAAACATATAAACATATGTCCTTGTAGATATAACACATGTACATAAATAGATTACATCATAGCTATAATGGATAGACATACAGACATGCAATAAAGGTAAATATACTGCTGTTTTCCAAACCATTGCCTGGAAAGTACCAGTGTGCCAGATCTGCAAGTTCTACTCTTTAAACATGGATATAGGTGTCCTTTGCAGGACCCAAAAAATTGTGATTCTTTACAGGCACCGTCCTGTAATGATTGCTGCAAAGAAGTGTCATTCGCAACTACAATATAGCTGTACATGCAACAGTAGCTTGTGCAAGTGTAATAACACATGGGTTGACAGAATGTATGACATATGTCCCGATACGCGGAGAGTGGATAGTGCTTAGAAGTGTCTTCATACTTTATTATCGCTCACATTAAATATGTATAATGACTACTGTGGATGGTTGTCAGGTATGGGAATCACAGGTATGCAATAATGGGCCTAGGTGCCTAGGTGTTGGTTGGCAGAGATTTATTAGGTCCGCCCCATGGCAGTGATTAATATTCCTATGTGGGTATAGCACACGCTTATATCTTCCAAAAATGAAGAACCCATCTACTGGATATTGTGTAAACCATTGGGGGAAAACGTAGGGACTTATATCACTGTCTTGTAAGTGATTATCATGGACGTACATGCGTGCGACTAAGATGGTAACCATACCTCTCAACCTTTTAGAATAAGACATCTAGACAAAGGCATTTTAAAATAAGTGCAAATAGGGAATAATTTAAATATTCCTCTTACAAAGTTAGAACATTGATAGAATAATGGATTATCCATTAGTATGAATGTTTTGAGGGTTATTAATTATAAAATACAAATGTCTGTCATTATTTTCTAACTTCACAGTCCTTAACGACTTGCCACTAATTTACCAGAAAGGCACAATATTATGAAAAAAGGAACAAAATTATAAGCCTAAGTTCGGGACATTTACCCAAAATGTGTACATTTGAGAGGTATGAAGGTAACCCTGTCCTAAATAAATGTACAGAACTAGTAATAATAGGTGAACAGGTGTGAAGAAAGACGTGATGACAAATGACAAAACATGTATAAGTCAAAAGCATGTACCTCGATAAATGTGAATGAATAGTTATGCCCTGTGATAGTCAATGTGGAAGGTTAATAGAAACAATATTAAATGTGTCCCTCAGGGTGTTATGCAGTGTCCCCAATACAGTGTTCATTCTCCCACACTCACATGTGAGTTCTGCCACTGACGGAAAGCGCAAATACCAGCGAACACATAAGGTAGATGATAGCATAATATGTTCTGATTAGCACCTGTTGGCCTTTGTGAGGAACACAACACTCTGGGCGGGTGTGTCCTGCAAAAGGAATGTAATGGCATCTGGCCTGTGATTTCTTCATATATTGTGTGTAGTGGTGTAATAGAATGATATATCTTGTATCAGAAACAGATACATGTTATAGGAAACAGTATTATCGACTATAATACTACAAGAAAAATCTGAAGGTATGAAAAGCGCTGAGGTAGTCAGTTTAGTATTGACCGCAGGTATGTGTTGACTTGTCAAATGTCACAGCTGTATATATAGCTCTTATAGGGCTGTCACCTCTACAAATGATGAAAGTGGGAGCTGCTCTGTAGAAATGTCAGACGTAGCAGGTTAAAACATACCTACAGCCATGCATACTCCACAAATAGACATATTAGCACACAGCAAAGCTTAGGCCAGGATTCATGAAGCCTTGGCCGGCGTGTACGAGTAGAGTAAGAGTAGAGCAAGGCAAGATGTCTGCCGAGCTATTCAGCAATATCCTGTAGGGCGTGTAAGACAGCCCCTAAAACAAACGTTGCACGGACAATGTTAGGATATGCAAATTACCCCATTTGTAGGTGAAAGCTATGCAAATGATGTAAAATTTGCGATACATTAAACAGTAAGCTGTCCGTGCAAGAGTAGAGTTATGTGCAGAAATGTACTCGGATGTTAACCGAGTAACGTTCTGCAAGTAGCTAAACGGAGCAATGTCAGCTGCAAATAAATGATGAATTTAGTTGAAGAAGCATGCCAATGGTCAAATATAAGTCCAGTGGAATTTTTTTCTATTGGAAATTAATAAAACTATATTTGTCCTCCCCTGATCTCCGGTGTTTAAGCATAGCGCAGTGCGCGGAAACACGCTGCGCTTTCAAAACAAGAAAACTATTTAAAATATACATACAAATTGTAATTTTAGTTAAAAGTTAGTTCGCCATGCAGGTGAATGGCAAGCTGAAGACAACATGGCTACTGAGTACTGGTTGCTATGTGTGGAAGCGCTCTTACAGAGATGTAACCAAGCATTAGTAGGCAATCCTATGCAATTGAGGCTGAGGATAGTGAATCACAATATGTCATGACATATGGGCCAAGCCTCTACAGTGTAAGAATAGGTTAAGGGGACTGTCAGAGTAGAAGATAGGTGACATTATGAGTGTTTATGTATAAAACACTGTAATCTTATTGGAGCAGTGTGCCACATGTTTGCTGTCAGTTACTCATTAGTGGAAGAGGCATGTTATGATTTATCCTAGGTAAAGTCAGGAAACTGATGGTGTATGCCATGGATATCACTGAAGTTTCTTGCAAATCTGCTTACAGTGTGTTCGCTCCTGTGCACACCTGTAAGCCCGAGTAAGCATGTGTGCGCGTGTCAGCCCGTGTGCATGCGTTGAAGAACAAGTAAGCTAGTGTAAGATTGTTGAAGCCCGTGTAATGTCGTGTAAGCCAGTGTAAGCGTTTGTAAGCATGTATAAGCCTGTGTGCGTGCGTGGAAGTGGATGTGCACTTTTCTGTGCTCCTATGCACGGTGCTGCTCACTGTGGAAACAAATAGCAGTAAGTTAACCAAGGAGAACTACCACAGCTAGCAGGTGAAAACAATCAGAATGAGCGTATTACACAGCCAGTACAGTAGGCCAGCACAGCACTTACAACTCTACAAACAACATTCCACCATGTTTTTCTCAGACACAC
The DNA here is from genome assembly GCF_019279795.1 of Protopterus annectens. NCBI lineage: Eukaryota > Metazoa > Chordata > Ceratodontiformes > Protopteridae > Protopterus > Protopterus annectens. Next base: position 816,210,618 of record NC_056746.1, read on the forward strand.
TGCAACACTATAGTATACTAAGAGAAGTGAAAACTGAAAAAGCTTAACTGAGACAACATAATGTTAGGGGCTGCTATTGCTATTATACGTTAACATATGCAACATGGTGAAGGTTGTGCCAATGTGACTGCTGCTTAGCAACACACAGTGAGTAGATGGAGAAGAGTGTGCAGGCACAGGGTAACCTACCAGGTTCTACATGAGCTGGAGATAGTGGAGTGCTATAGAGTGGACAGAGACCTCCAGCAAAAGATTGTTGAGCCGTGCAGGCCATGTCTCACACACAGAACCAACAGAGGGAAACCCATCCCAGTGGAAACCAAGGTATGTGTTGCCCTAAGGATACTAGCAGCAGGGACCTTCCAGAGATCAACTGGGGATATGATGTGGATTTCACAAACATCAGCATCCAGGGTACTGCACCATTTCATGAATGCCATGTCAGCACATGTCAGTGATCATGTATATATCCCCAATTCCCGTGAGGTATTGGGCAGCAATAGGTGTCTTTTCCACACAATAGTGGAATACCCTGAGTACTGGGTACAATAAACTGCACGCACATATGCATCAAAGCACCAGCCAGTCAGTGTGGTAGGGCCTACATCAACCACAAGGGCTTCCCCTCAATCAAGTGTCGGTTTGTGTGCGATGGCCAGCCCATAATACTGAATGTGTGTGCTGGCTGCCCTGGAAGCTACAATGCTTCCCATATGTGGCATCTGACACAGCTGTAGAAAACATTTGGCGATGGGGACAACCCTCATGGTCACCTAGTGGGGGATGCTGGATGTGCAGTTCAACTGTGGCTGATGACACACATCAGAAATGTGTGTAACACGCAAAAAAGACTCCCTGCATGATGGCAAATGCACGGCTCAAAAAGCAATGTATAAAATCAAAAAAAGGTATAGAGCCAGCATACAGTGACCTGAAAAAAAGATTTATTGAGAATATATAACAGCAAAACAGACCGGTTTCGGCCGGACAGTATCACAGCCTTCTTCAGTGTAAAGCAACAAAAAAACACAATGCTGTTTAAATAACTGCTTCTCAAAGCTCATAGGTGGATAACTAAAATTGTTCATTAAGCCCTGGTGGAAACAATCCACCTAGTCTGATAATCCATTTCTTTTCTTTGGCATTTAAGATAGAATGCCAACCTGATTTATTCGAACGATTCCCTTGTATAATGTCAATAACTATAAAAGAAAATTTGGCAGTAGAGTGTAGCATATGATGTTTATATAATGCATTTTGAGCTCTTTTGTTCTTAATATTACTAATATGTTCAGATATGCGTAATCTTAATGGGCGGGAAGTTTGTCCCACATAGAAAGAGCCACAAGTGCATGTTGCCAAATATATCAGCCAATCACTACTGCAGTTAGAAAAGAAATGAAGATCATAAACTGAAGAACAATTCCTACTAGAAAATTGCTTAGATTTACTTACATATTGACAGTTGGTACAATGGCCACAAGGAAAACAGCCATACAATGGTTCTCCCATCAACGTTGTTTGTAAAGGTTGTGAGTTATTCAAGGTATTTCCACATTTATAATGATTAAAAAAAGAACTGAGATTTTTCCCCTTCCTGAATGAAAATAAACATCTATCCGGAATGATATTTGCAAGCTCATAATCACATTGCAAAATATTCCAGTGTCTGTGCACACTTAGAATTAGACTGTCAGAATTTCTAGCATAGGTCGTTAAAAACCTAATGGGTTGTGATGATGTTACTGAATGGTCTCTGTAAGTAAGAAGTTCTGATCTATCCATAGAGTTGACCTGGTGACTAGCCTTTAGCACATCTCCTATCTTATAACCCCAAGATTTAAATCTGCTGGTTAAGTCACCCTTATGTTGTTGAAAGGAATAATCCTCAGAACAAATACGTTTGACACATATAAATTGTGATTTTGGAATGTTTCGTGCAATATGAGGTGGGTGATAGCTGGAGGCATGTAAGATGGTATTGTATTGGGGGTACTTCCTATACACCTCAGTACCTAGTGTATGATCTGGTAATCTTTTGATTAATACATCTAAAAAAGTGATTGAGTTTAGATCATAGTGTACAGTAAACTGTAACCCCCATAGATTGTGATTCAAAATGAAACAAAATCCATGAGTTGACAGTCATCACCCTTCCATACTAGCCAAACATCATCCAAATAACGTCTCCAGATGTCAATATATTCCATGAATATATTATTATTGCAGCCATAAATTATATTTTTTTCAACATAAGCCATAAATAGATCAGCATATATGGGGGCAAAGGATGCCCCCATTGCTGTACCTTTAGTCTGCCAATAACAATTATCCTTGTAATAAAAGACATTATTTGTGAGCACATGTTTGGCTAGACCCACCAAAAAAGAATTGAAGTTCGCTTCATATAAGCCCGATACTTCTAACCAATAGGCCATTGCATCCAAACCAGCTTGATGGGGGATGTTGGTATATAGGGCACTTACATCCAATGTGCATAGAAACCATTCAGGTTCCAACTGTGTGTCTGAAATAATCTGCAGAAAATTGGTCATATCTTGCAATCGTGATCATACCACATGCAATAGGGGTTTAAGATGTTTGGTAAGATACAAAGATAAAGGCTCAGTAATGTACCCTTTTCCAGATACAATGGGTCTACCAGGTGGATGTAATGGGTCTTTATGAATCTTAGGTAAGAAATAAATATATTGAGTTGTAGAATCCTTGACCATAAGTTGGTGCATAACCTCATTGTTAATAATAGCTTCATCCCTGGCCAAAAGCAAAAATTGATCAATCTGTTTTTTGAACCTGAAAGTAGGATCAATAGGCATGATGGAATAATATCTCTGATCAGAAAGCTGTTTGTTTGCTTCATTATCGTAATCACACCAGCTAAGTACAACTACAGCTCCACCTTTATCTGCAGAGATAATAACTATGTCTTTGTTGTTTTGGAGTTCCAGAATAGCTTGTTTTTCAACCAAAGTAAGATTGTTGGATTTAAACCGTATATCCAAACTACAAAAATGAAGATCTTTGAGCACGCTATTCTGGAACTGATGTACCATAGGATGCATAGGGGGAGAAAAACTGGATTTGTGATAGACAAATTTCTCAATGTTAAAATTACTATCAGTGTCACCAAAACACAGTTTCAAATTTAAATTTCTGCAAAAAGACATGACATCCTGAGCCAATGTATCTTCAGGAACCATGAAGCCAGGTATGAAAGTTAGACCTTTATTCAAAATGGACATGTGGATAGATGACAAATCAAAATTGGACAGATTTAAAACATTGTTGTTTGAAATAACATTCAATTGTTCATTGCCATTTTCAATAGACCCTGAATATTGTGTACGCCTTCTATGTTTCCACCCACCCCGCTGATATTTGGACCTAAAGGGATCAATCCCGGTATTCTTTTAGGGGTCGGTGAGCCTAATACTGCTGGGGACTCATTGTCAGTGCAAGATGAAATATCATCTGTGGATGACCCTGTGTCTGCACTCCGTATTCTTAAAATGGACCTTGGTCTCTTCCTTTTGTTAGCATGTTTGGGAAAAGATGTAAAACGTACATGTTTAGCATTAAAAGAAAAAGGGTTAGCACTTTTGTAATCTTCTTGGTCTCTTGAAAACTTTTTGGTTTTTCTAGACCTTAGCTGTTCATCAAAACTACGTAAATCAGTGGCTACATTAAGTGATTTTTTAAAAAAAGGTTCCTGCTCAAAAGATTTCAGTTTACTGACTGATTTGTTTACCGCATCCATATTTCTATCAATTGCTCGCTCATGAAAGTTACCCAAAGCTACAACAAAGGCCATAGTGGCTTCTTCTTGTATTTTGGACCATTGACTATTTAATTCATCGTCAGCATCCATCACATGAGGTTGTGTTCGTATGCGCAATCCTCTCGGAGTTATTCCTTCTACAATATATGCCTTGAATAATCTTGAATGCCAAATATTAGATCGTAAAGATCTTAGATGTTTTTTGAGATTATCAAAAAGAGTTGTACAAATAGATTCAGGACTAATGGAACCACAACCTCCTGTATATGGCTGACACATGCTGAAACTGTGTACATGCAGACACACACACAAAAACAAACAGCTAGGGCTATCACCTACACACACACACACACACACACACACACACACACACACACACACACACACACACACACACACACACACACAAATTGCATCAGCATTGGGCCATGCAAAAACTGTTGTCCCTCACACACACACACACACACACACACACACACACACACACACACACACACATACATACATGTTGATCGGATGGCTCAATGACCTTTGGAAAAGACACAACGTACCCTGTGCATATGATGACACCTGTGCCACCTCCTGTAATGTGCAACATTGATGCAGGAACAGACTAACATGGTGCTGATGCACACGGTGGCTTTATAGCACTGTATTAATGTTAAAATGTTGTTAACACAAAGTGTGATATCCTTCTAGGTGTATGTAAGCAGGCATGATGCATTACAGCTATGATCATCAATGTAGTATAGTTTACAGCACTGTTACTTCTGAAGATTTATTATCCATCCACGTGCCATTTGACTGACGTGTGTAGTATTGGCTGCATGTGTTTCAGAGTGTTGAGGAGGTTGTGAGACAGTCACAGACCGTACCTGCCAGGCTGTACAGATTGCCATTTCTGGCCATGGACACCCCTCCAGGCATTCAACAATATTCCAGTCCTGCACCTGGCAATGTATGCACATACATTCTTGGGATCTGTATCACAACCTGTGGATAAACGGGTGTCAGTAATGTTAACCTGATTTGCATAGTATTGTCATTTAATACATAGTTATATGAGCCATACTCATCCTCCAATGTAATAACCACTGCTGACTGTTGCTGAAATGTGCACATGACCGTTTAAAGCTGCTGTACTATCATTGTTTTCAATGTCCCTTGTAATACCCAGCAACAAAATAACTGGTCACTACACAACTATAACCCAGGATCACTACAGCACACAGTATGTGCATTATCACAGAGCCATAGCACATTTAGATACAGCCAAGGTGATCACGTACAGATAATGCAGCACATTCAATAGTGCTAATATGCACATACATATTTATATCTATCTATATTACATATATATATATATATATATATATATATATATATATATATATATATAGACATACACACACACACACACACACACACACACACACACACACACACACACACACTTGGCAGGGTTGGGATTAGAACACAGACCTAACTACCTTATCACACACGCATTACGCATTTACAGAACGCGCTACCGTGATTACTAGATCACAGCATTCACACAGGCATACGTCTAGCTTGCTGACATCAGCATCAAAGGCAAAGATGCCGTACGGATTCTATAGAGAGTGAATAGTGTAAAAGCAATGTACTGTTGTCATGCAGCGGGAAACACCCACACACACACACACACACACACACACACACACACACACACACACAGAGGCACACACTTGGCAGGGCTGGGAGTCGAACATACACCTAACTACCCTATCACACTACAGCATTACGCATTTACAGAACGCGCTACCAAGATTACTGAATACAGCACTCCCAGAGGCATACGTCTAGGTGGGTGACATCATCCGCAAAGGCAAAGACGCTGATAGGGAATGTATGTGGTGTGAGGCATCTAAAAGCATTACTGTGTCCCCAGGCAGCTGGAAACAAACACACACACGCACACACACACACACACACACACACACACACACACACACACACTTGGCAGGGCTGGAAGTCGAACATACACCTAATTACCTTATCACACTACAGCATTACGCATTTACAGAACGCGCTACCGAGATTACTGAACATAGCACTCCCAGAGGCATACTTCTAGGTGGGTGACATCATCCGCAAAGGCAAAGACGTCGATAGGGAATGTATGTGGTGTGAGGCATCTAAAAGCATTACTGTGTTCCCAAGCAGCTGGAAACACACACACACACACACACACACACACACACACACACACACACACAGAGGCACACACTTGGCAGGGCTGGGAGTCGAACATACACATAACTACCTTAAGACACTACAGCATTATACATTTACATAACACGCTACCGAGATTACTGAACACAGCACTCCCAGAGGCATACGTCTAGGTGGGTGACATCATCCGCAAAGGCAAAGACACCGATAGGGAATGTATGTGGTGTGAGGTGTCTAAAAGCATTACTGTGTCCCCAGGCAGCTGAAAACACACACACACACACACACACACACACACACACACACACACACACACACACACACACACACACACAGAGGCACACACTTGACAGGGCTGGGAGTCGAACATACACCTAACTACCTTATCACACTACAGCATTATGCATTTACAGAATGCGCTACCGAGATTACTGAACACAGCACTCCCAGAGGCATACTTCTAGGTGGGTGACATCATCCGCAAAGGCAAAGACGTCGATAGGGAATGTATAGAGAGTGAGCAGTCTGAAAGCATATTACTGTCCCAAGGTAGATGTAGACAAACACACGGCAGTGGTGTGATCAGGGCAACTAAATATCTACGGAGCACTACAACAACACTACATAGATACAGGATGTGCCACAGACAGTGCACCCTTCAAGACAGTCAACCAGTGTGTTCAATGTAGGCATCCATCGTGACATCGAAAATGGACATCTGTTGCCTGGAGGACCACCATCGCTATATAGGATGTCAATGGCCATGCCCATACACAGAGGCACATCACCGACACAAGGTATCACTGGCCATGCCCACACGCTTAGTATCACACGTCCGTTTGGAATGTACTGTGTGTCCATCTACACAACGGCATACTGGGCATGCTCACACACTTAGCAGTTGCAAAGGGCCGTCTTGCATGCACACAGATTCTAAACATGGAAGGGCACAGTTTGGAATGTACTGTGTGTCCATCTACACAACGGCATACCGGGCATGCTCACACACTTAGCAGTTGCAAAGGGATGACTTGCATGCACATAGATTCTAAACACGGAAGGGCACAGTTTGGAATGTACTGTGTGTCCATCTACACAACGGTGTACTGGGCATGCTCACACACTTAGCAGTTGCAAAGGGCCGTCTTGCATGCACACGGATTCTAAACACGGAAGGGCACAGTATGGTATTACTGTCCCCATGTACATGAAGGCCATTCACATGTATTGACCAGTACACACTCAGGAGCCATCACAGATGTCCCAGGTACAGATCACAGGGGTAAGCACTGCAGTCTACAATGTAGCTCTCAGACATCACCATGTAATTGGACCAGCAATACACCGCCATACATTAACACAACACCGTGTGACTCATGACCAGTGGACTGTACATAGGTCTACAGCAACTGTGCAGACTACACATGTACTGACAGGGTTCCATCATGTGTTATGCATTGCAATGATACCACTGTACATAACCAGGTCAGCTCTACACATACCAGGGGCCCTGGGTCTTACACAGCTGTGACAGATGACTGTCACTGTACACCAATAAACACATGTTTGGATATGTCATACATGTAATTGCAGTGGATATGTGCATGGACCACACACACAACACATATGTACATAGCATAGCTTTTGCTGTCCTCCATGCAGACAAGTGGCTACAGCAATCATACACACACCAAATGGAAGGTGGGTCCATGTCTGTTGAATGCTAACAGTACATGAGGTAGCAATGTTGACCGATGACACATTCCCTCTGTACTAGTTACCCATGACACACATCATATCATACAACAGTCCATGTCTTATCTATGTCAACACACATGTCCACCAATTGCAATGCATACAAACATGGCTACATGACAGGCATGTAGGACCAACACACATGTACAATCTGTAGTGTGCATGCAGCTACCATGCATGTGCAGTAGCTGATGTAAGTAACTCATCTGTGCCTAACTACAACATGCAGTTGCAATGCAGCCCCATCATTGACACCTGTATACGGTGACATATTGACAGTATGGTAGGATGTACATTGGTATGGATGGATGTGTGTAAATAAAGTGGTGATCCACCTGTGTAGATGGATGTTTGCTGGGGATGGCTCACAGGTGTGTCACACACCATCCTATCATTAATGTGCAAACAGTACGCTATGTTACTGTTACTTGATGGTGAAGACATAAAACCTACACAGCGGTCAGGTGTTACCGACTGTACATCACTTGACACCTGTAACACTTACATCCTCCCGTGTGCATATAGCAGCACAATTGCCGGACATAGCGTTGGTACACATAATGCGGCCAATACTGCTGCATTTCTGTCAGATGTATCATCATATAGCAGGTGTATCATTCACAGTACTGCCATGTGTGTTTGCTTGTGTGACCATATATGCCACATATGGTGAGGAATACATCCCAATTGTTACACACCCCTGTACACTGTTGTAGAGATCTGTACATACTGCAGTGTGGAAAGCATGATGTAGGCAGGTGTGGTGTGTGTATCACACACATCAGCTAGCTGTATGTGTATGACATTTGTGGTCTCCACAGTGTGTGTGTGTGTGTGTGTGTGTGTGTGTGTGTGTGTGTGTGTGTGTGCGTGTGTGTATGTATGTATGTATATATGGCTATCTGGTGCATGGAGTGAGGGTGTATGCTACCATACAGAACACACAGGATCCCTCCCCCTCATGGTGATGCAGTCTACTACCCTGTTGATGCCATAGGTCTCAGCCGTACTGGCTACTGTACATGTTCTTTCTCTGTGTCATGTTGCATGGGTGCACAGTACTGTGAGGGTGATGACCACATAGGCAGGGGTCCTCACCTCACAACTATGGGGTGTACGTTACAGTGTTGTAGACCCCAAAAGTGTTGCATGTTCCTGTAATGTGACAGGGTATGACTGCTACACAGTGAGGCCTCATGCTATCAGGTGGCCTCTAACATTAGCATCGGCCAGACCGCTGTGTACAACCCCTGCACCATGTCAACATACCTGTGATGTGACCTGGTATGGATGTCACGTCTCTAGCCACTGTAGCCTATTAAACTGCCCACATTCATCTGGATCAATATATGTGTGGACATCTGTGATATGCTAGCCTTTCCAACAGTCAGGTTGAGGCTACGTATAGCATGCTGATATTGCCATATGTGCCTGTGAGTACTCCACAGTTACACATGGGAGACTGCAAACACTGCTACCTGTAGGCACATGCAAGTAGACCATAAGGAGGTAACCAGGGCATCATTACCAACATGTTGTTACTGTTACCAAGACACATACTGTGAACATATAACAATGCATGCTAAACCTGTACTACATGGTATGTCTTTTGTGTGTTAACAGTACACAACTAATGTAATATACACTTCACTTACTATTCATACACAACTAATGTTATACACACTTCTCTTACTATTCTGTTCACCTTGTGCATCAGACCATTTGAGCATGTCCCTGCACCGATGGTGTGGATTACAGGGATGCGACACAGGCTTCATCATATGCACAGGGTGATAATGTTTGCCAGTGGCATAGGCTGCACCAATGGATGATATCATGTGTGTGGTTAAGGGCCGATGACATGATTGGACATGTCTGTTAAGTATGCATGTGGGTGTTGTGGTGCCCTACAGATGTATTTGCTGTGTGCGTGTATGTGTGCATACAGTTCTGCCTTTTGTGAGGCCTACACAGGGGTATTATTGACAGCTCCAGATTGTACAGACCAGGTTGTACAGCTCACTGTGTCTGGCCACGGCCACGTGACCTTTGCCTGCCAGGGGTTGCACGGGCACTACCAGGTGGACGTACAGATTGGCTATTGTCCGACGACACATGTCCACTGGAACCGTGTCCCCACTGGGAACGTCCAGGGCCACGTCCACATGGCCTGCTGTGTCCTGGTGTGGACAGCGCAGCACCAGCTGCACTGCTACTGCTACCGGCAATATGGGGGCGAGCATGTGAGGTGGCATGCTCACGTTGACCTGCACTAGGTGGTGTAGCTGGTCTATGTCCACGTGGCCTACACCTCACTCCTACCAGATGTTCCAGCACAGACAGCTCACGCTCGCAGATTGCCATGCCACGGTCAAGAATTCCAACCATGTCACCCAATCGCCTGTCCAGAACATCAGCAATCTGCTATTGAGCATTTGCCAATGCCTGTATGTTGTCATTTAGGGTACAGATAGCAGCCCACTGCAGCCTCTGCCCTTCTTTGTTCTGCCATTCAGCACGTGCCTGTGCCGCCATTACAGTCTGGAACATGCATCTGGTGATACCAGCTGCTGTGCTGTGTCCTACAGGTGCATGTCTGCCAGAGGTCCTCCTATGAGCAGCACCGGCCGCATGCCTGTGTGGCACATCTGCTGTCATTACACTGACACCATGGTGTGGAGACACACCTTCTGTAGCCACCACATGTTCCTGTCCCACGCTAACAGACACTGACTGTCCTTCCTCTATGGCCACTGGTGATGCAATATGTGTTGGCAGCAGAACTGTGTGCAGGGAAGAGTGGGACATAGCTGGAATGGCAACCATTGGCACAGATTCAGCCCCTGACAACCCTGCCTGTACCTCATGCATATGTTCATCACTGCTAGTATCTGGGGGACACTAACATCAGATGGACCGCAGGAGGGTAATGCACCATCACCTGTGAATGCAAAGAAAGACTAAATTACAATAGACACACACACAGACAAACACACACACACAGACACATGGGGACACTAACATCAGATGGACCACAGGAGGGTAACGCACCTACATCACCTGTGAATGCAAAGAAAGACTAAATTACAATAGACACACACACACAGACACACACACAGACACACACACACACACACACACACACACACACACACACACACAGACACACACACACACAGACACAGACACACACACAGACACAGACACACACAGACACACACACACACACACACACACACACACACACACACACACACACACACACACACACACACACACACACACACACACACACACACACACACACACACACACACCATGCATGTGATTTGGCAGATGGCATGCAGCATGCCTGAGAAACAGCAGACGGCATGCAGCTCAGACATTAATAGTGTTAGTTACCATACCTCCCTGGAGTGCACACTACAGCAAGCAGGTGTCATATCAGTAGCCATGCAGTTCACACTATCATGGTAGTATGCATGCATCCCCGTGATACACCATGTGGACCAGAAAAGGATAACAGTACACATGGCTGACGTGACCTTGACATGTAATCCGCTGATGTGTGCATTAACATGCATACATGTCTGACACAATGGTGTTCTGACACATATACAGCATTGTAATGGGCATCACATTGCAGTGTTGTCTGTATGCCCTACAGATAGAATGCATGTTTAACAAATGTGCATGAGCATGGAAGGGTAGTGTGATCCATCTACATTGCTATACAGTGTGAAGTACAGACACTCTGCCATTGCATGGCATCATGAGGTGTCTATATTGCTATACAGTGCATAATATGTACACATTGCATAGCCATAACTGCATGCATACCCATGACATAACTGTGGATTATGACCCACAATGCTGAGGTGTATACACACCAAACCATACTGTGTCATGTGACAGCTCACTGGAGGACCTTCAGTCGACACCCCTGCAGAACTACTACAGAGTCTTAGCTGCCAGGCAACCATGTCCACACATAGCAGACTTGTCAATTCATCATTTCCCACGTGACATTGATGTACCACACATACGAGGTACACAGGTAACGGTGATGTCCTACAGCAGCAAGGGAAATGTACAGTATCTGTGGCCTGATGTGGTGTCAATGTCTGTGGAAGCTGTACAGGTGACTACTGTCATGCTATGACAGAGTGGTGATGTTCAACACATCTTATATGGTAGACGTCAGTGACACCTCCAGTAGCTGTGCAGAGGCTTTTAGGATGTCCAGTGTACCACATCAACTGTATAATCAGTCAACAAAGGCTATAATTGGACCATGTGTGGACAATGTGAAACAGGGTGCATACACATCACATCTACTGTCTGGCTACGTGTCTGTGGCCATCCCCCATGGCCATGTGTGCACATGTGTTGGGCAAATGTGTGTGATGGCCATCTATCACACATGTCTGTGTTGTCCCATATGACATACACCCATAGATGTCAGATATGTCACCATCCACAGGGCTATGCAGACAACGGGTTGTATGCTTGGTATGTGGGGTATGGGTTATGGGATAGTGTGACAATATTGCAGCCAAAACACTACGTGTCTGGGACATGTCAGATGGCACATCACAATGTGCACACCCTTTGCAGGGGCATATAACACAATGGTAACTCCTGTGGGCTGCCCATAACACAGCTCACTGTGTGGTACTGTTTGCATACCACACGTGTCGTTCCAATGCATCCATTGTAGAGCACCTCCACTGTTGTATGCACAGCTGTCCACACATGTAGCAATGATAAATACTGTGGTTTCATGTTGGTGGATAATTTTGTTTGTATATGTTGCATATGGGTGACCTGTGTTTGATGGGTGATGCGACCTATATATCGTGACTGGAACGAACATCAAGTGTACAAGTGTTAACTGGCCACATGTTGAATAGATCTATGCTTTAACATGCCTGATACTGATGACAGTCTCACCTGCAATGGACTCATGTCTGTGTGGCACGCCAGAGGTACCTGTATAGGGGTGACACAGCAATATGAACATTATCCATGACTGTATGACAGCCACAGGGTGCACTGTGCAAGTTAACACAGTTGCCTGTACAATAGCATATAGTATGCACATGTGTGCATACACAGGGTAGCATACTGTAGTATGCAACATGTGTGTCCACATACCTTGCATATGTTGTTACATTACATAATGTACAGTGACACATGCAACTAAATGGGATATAATAGCCATATGTGCAGTACTGACTTACCAGGCAACTCCAGGCTCATTGGTTGGGAGACACCCACCTCCACGATGGCAGCTAGTGTTTGTGGATGCTGTTCTGAGGGTGTCCCCAGACTGGCCAGTAGCTCCTCGGTGTGTGTGAGTGGGGGCTGGGTTGGTGGCCCACCACCTGTTCCACCTTGTTCCTTGGCGATTGTAGTGGCATGCTGTTTTGCATGTCGTATCAAGTCTGTGTAGTGTCTGCGCACCTGCTGGTAGGTGCGGTTATGGCTACCCACATCGTTCACCCTCCTGCGAAGATCCTGCCACAGGTTGTCCGGCTGCTGGGCATGCTGTGGCACATGGCTGAACAACACCTCATAGTTCTCATGGAGGTACAGGATGAGGACATCATCCTCCTGGCAGCTGTACGCTGGCAGGAGTGTACAAGGCATTATCTGTAAGACATAATAATGGTGACAGGTCACAGTTTCAGAGATGTACAGAGATACTGCTGCACATACATTTCTAGTAAATCTGGTACATCTGCACAGTTATCTTTGCAAATCATCATGACACTGACACGACTGACATGTTTGTGTCACAGACATGTAACACCCATTATGCATTGGATATCATCACCATATATGTGTGTCACCTCATTACATTGTTCATACTCCATGTGAATGCTGTCTTGATGTGGGCATGTCTGTTTGCCTGCACTGGTGTTTTTACCTATCTGCACATGCCTGGATGTGTCCATGGTAATGCTGTTGACTTTGATGCTGTGTATATGTCACATATCAACACATACACAGCCTTAATGGACTTGAGCAGTGACAATGCACACATACGTATGGAAACCGTTACATGCATGTGTTTTGCCATATACATCTACACGGCACTGTACAGCTGTTCAACATCCTGCCACTGATCGCCTGTGTTTCCCATGTGATAGACATGGGACAATGGCTAGTCGGATGTCATTCGCAGGGATGGTTATCAACTATAGCATGTACAGGCAAGGATTCCTAGCTGTATCCAACAGCCATTATGCCACCGCAAGGTGCATCAGTGCCATATTACTGATCCAGACAGTTGATACTACATCTACCATGCGGCCATCACACCATATATGACAGGGATGACATGTGCAGCTTTGATGGACAGGGTTGCATGGTATGGTGGGAGTATATCACATGCATAGCACAGGGACCTGTCCAGCATGTGGCTATACTAGTAGTAGGATGGTGGCTGCCCATGACGTATGTCTTTCAGGATATGGACATGTAGCATGTCCAACAGCATAGCGTAGCAAATGTCTTTATGCAAGGTAGACAGCATGCTGCATAGTGGAGGTGAGGATTGTGAAGGCTGGTATCGCCCATCCACGCATGGCCACTACCCCTTACAGGTAATATGTGTTCCAATATTGGTCACCCGAGTGCTGTGTATGCCTGTCCAATGATCTCTGTGCTCATGGATGGCACCCTGACATGACATGGGTACCTCATATGACTACCTAAGGGGCCTGGAGATGTCACCAACTCAGGGAGGTGTACTGCATAGCACCATCCCTTACACAGTGCCCATAATGTTGACCACAGCCTAGGTGGTAGTTAATGGGTACAGGGATACTCACCTAGTGGTGACAATGCTGATATCATCCATCAGAATGTGCACATATGTCACACACCTCTCCCAAACAGTCCATTCTCTATGTTGTTCACAACACTGAGACAGCTATTGCTCATAGGTCATAGCCATTCACATCCTTACATACACAGATGCCTGACATTTGTCTGCGTGGTATGGGCTACAATGATGGTGGAGTACAACACATTAACCCTGTTTTACTGTAGCTGGCACTGGTGTGATATGCACATGTCCCTCTGGCACCTTTTGTAGTTGTGATTCTGTCAACAGGCCACTGGTAGAACACTCCTGTGACACACAAAGGTATATGTAGTCGAACATCCGTACTGTCATGTACATCTGTACTGCTAACATCTACATTGATAATGGTTCATGGACTTGCAGACCATACTCAGCAGGGTTATAGTGCGGTGCCACCAATTATGACTGTTGACACCACTTGTGGGTTGATATTATCCAACACCCTATCTGTATTGTATGTTCATGCTCAGCACTTGTTCAGAACTTGTGAGCACGTCATGAGCTATTGATTAATATAGCACCCATTCCACACCATTTCTCACAGGTACACTGTCTGTCCTTACATTTCCAGCATGCTTACAGTACAACAGCTGTTGTACACACGTAACTCACATATCTTGTGAGACATGGTTGTACAGGCATGTCCAACTGTCATGTACCAGTGCTATTGCCTGTCTATATGATGAATATGGCATACATGTGGCAATAGAGCAATTGTCTCATGTACACAGTCAATGCTCACCTCCCAACATACGACACTACAGCCTGTGGGGGATGCACATATGCAGCCCTGCTGGGGGTAATGCTGTCACCAACCCTGACTGCACCTGACACTCATGTGGGGATATGTAACATTTGCAACACACTCCACTCATCACATAGTCTCACAAGATCTCCACCACAGGTCACACATACAAGGACAACATGTGCAGTACCTCTCCATACTCTGTGTAGGCACCAAAGGCAGCCCCCATCACCAAACACAACAACAACAGCTTATAGCCCACAGACTCATGTGTGCCCATCACATACAGCCAATAGGGTGTTATAACATACACAACACACCTATCATAGGTGACTCTGTAGGCGGTCACACCGCTGTTCCACTCAGCGGGCTACACAAGGCGATATTCGCTTACATCTTGCTGTCGGGTAACTGGTTTTGCAACATAACCTATGCACCCATGCCACACCTCACCAGGTACAATGTGACTGTCATTCTCCATGTTAGTGTGACTGCCCTGAGATGCAACTTCACAGACTACGTGTGCAGGGACATGCAATAGCTCACCAGTCTTGTAGCCCAAGCCCTGGGGAGCATTATGCATTCATCTGGACCTGATACCACTGTACAATGACTGACTGTGTCACTTCAACAGTTGCCTATGCTTCTGCTGTCATTCCACAGACATCTGGTATCTGTCCGCTTTGACTGACATGGTCAAACAACACGATGCTTTGGCACAGATGACTTGCACCTGTCAGCCCTGGGAGTACAGATCATATGTAAGGCTCTTGCTGCTTCTATACTGCCTGTCTTGCACAGTTTCCAATAACATTCACCACCAGAATGGGAACTGGCAAGCAAAACATTAGGTCATGTGACTCAATGCTTGACATCTTCATCTCTGATGCATGCAGGCAAGGCACTCCTTATAATGCACCACTTCAATATCTCTGCAGTGACTGGGACCTGCCTCTAGGCTCTGCAGAGCACACCTGCAATGACAGGTTATACACAGACCATACCTTTCAGGCATGTACCTGGACCAGCACACCCACGGCTGAGGTGTTCCCATATTCCACTATGTTGCACACACATCCTGGCTAGTTACTTAGCACAATGCATCAGAGGTGCTCCATGTGCAACTAACTGTGTCCAGAACTGCTATACACATTGTAACAAGCTATGAATTCAACAACATACCCCATGGTTACCAGACCTCAATTGTTGATGTACTGGATAGTAGGGCTCAGACAGATACTACCGATGTGAGACAGACACTACCCCACACTTAACTGGGATAGCCACTCATGTACCGACACATTAGGCCAATACTGTCCATGATTCATAACCTCCACTCAGCTGGATCAACCCATACACACCACCTTCAAGACCAACAATATCCTTGACATGGACACTACCAACATATGACTGGTGTGCCACACCTGGGGTTATCCCCTCATTGGTGGATTCTGGACATATGCCAATCACCCTTGCTAGCCACATCCCGGCACCACACCCTTCACGGCATACACAGTACATGAGTACTACAACACCTACTACAGATGTCTTATGACAGTGGTAGTTAACAGCATGACACCCGTGCAGATGGACAATGCACATACAAATGCTGACACATACCCCAGTGCACTTCATTAGCACATACACGACTGCATGGATCATGCCATTCCACACAGTGCCGTGATGGTACCCACCAGATAACAGACGCCAATCTGGGGGTCCAGTTCCATGGACATAATTTACAACAACAGGTGGAGGCTGTTGCACAGTGGTGTACAATCCCATGGGTGGGGTAGGTCACTGGTCAGCCTCGGTAGGGCCACGGGATCCCTCATCACATACTCCAAAACTAACTGCGTAAACACTACTATGACACATTCTGGGGTGTACCACAGGGCATTATGGTGGTATGTCAGTAGTCAATGGCAATACCCACATCTGCTCTCACATACAACAGTTACTCAGGAACATTACAGAACCAGATGATGTTGGCAACATGCTTGCAGATGGATTCAATGCTAACATTACACCCTCTCACTCCCTACAGTGCCACCATCCATGCAGGAACATTGCAGTGTCCCTGCGGTCACACCTACACAGTACTAACCTGCACTATATATGGCCTGGGACACTGGCCCCATGTGACCATCCAAAGTCCAAGGCTGTGCTGTCCACAAACCTCTGAATGACATGCTCCCCACTAGGCCACCATATTCAGTAGTAGCCTTGTATCAGACATTGTGGCCCCTGAATGGCACACAGCAACAGTTATCACACTCCACACAGGTGGCTCCACAATGCACGAGTGGGACTATTGCCCTACACACCTGACTGGACTGTTCTGCATGGCTATGGGGCACATCATCATGGACGTCATTCACAGAGACATTGTTGGGCTCTGGTCCTTTGATGCCACCCAGGTTGGACTTGTTAGGGCCAAAGCATGGCTCCTACACCTGGAGGACTCCTTTCATACAGTTACCAGGGTAGTTGATGATGGTATGGGGGTCCACACAGCCTACATTGTCCTCTCATTGCCTTTCAGCACCGTTCTCCATTCTGATATTGACAACATACACATCCACCTGCACATCGAACCCTATGTCTCAGGATGTTATGCAAAGTGGCTCATGGACAGGACACACACAATGAGGGTAGCATATCATAGTACCTACTGTATTGCAGTTACACTTGGCATACCACAGTCCTCAGTCATAGGGCCCCTCATGTTCGGTATATGCTTTCCTGAGGTACAGGCTAGTACAGAGGGACTTTTCCTGCCTAGCTTTACAGACCACTGCATACAAAGCGACATGATTGCTCCACAAGTTGGTACTGACTCCATCCATAAGGGTGTCACTGTGACAGATACCTGATATCAATATCATGGCCTCAAGCTGCATGACACAAGGTGCATGAACATCCCCTTTGCATTACACCATTCACCCACTGACTATCACATAGGTGGTAGTCCCCTACATACATGACACATTGTACGTGTTCATAGTACACACGTATGTTGCACCCACTCCTGTGATAACCATATTGCCACTGTGGCATGGATATCCTTCTACGTGGCCACACTTATCTGTACTGGGTGTGTAGCTGGTACATAGTCACCCATTGTACCTCCGAACTCCAGACATATACACACATTCAAGGGTGCAACACCCCATTTAGGGTGTACCTTACACAACAGCTACAGTTTTACATACCACAACATTAACACGCCATGATGTTTATTGAGCTCCGACAGTTAAAGTATGCGGCTGAACTACGGACACCACGTCTGTACACATTTGCATACTATACATACTCAGGGGTGACCTCTGCTAAACAGACAGGGACCATGTCCACAACAATATTAATGGATATACTCCACATACACGACATAAGCAAAAGCCACTGTGAGCAACATGCTCATGGATATGTGCACACACGCAACGATGAGTGGGATGTGCTTGAGGGTTACATTCCCAAACCGGACACTCACCATGCTTTGGAACATGATTCCTATGTACATCACGCAGGGACACTCAGTAGCACTGTTCATGTGATACCACACTTGGTGGATGGGGGACACATGTACGCCAGGGATCACTGCAGTGGCTGTACTGTGCAGAGGTGCAGGTAACACATGGCTCTGCTGTTCACAGGACACTACCCTAGAGAGGTGCCACTGGTGTGAACACTGTGGTTGTGCTTACACATAGACTTGCCAGACTGCATAGTACCCCACTATGAACCTGTGAAGCTATTACATGTCCTTTGTGCATGGTTACTTGAGTAGCCCTTCCATTTAGATTAGCTATCATGCTATTACAATGTCCCGTGACTACAAGCCATATGTATCTTGTTATTGTACATTGTACATGCCAATAGACGATAACTTTGGTATGCATGATATGCCTGTTATGCTGTGTAGTATATCTGACATATCTACCTACAATACTATACATTACACATATTTTACATAGTATCCCATAATGCAAAGCATACTTGCACAGCGGGACCACTTTAGACATGTCATTGTCATTATATGCCCATACACATGCCTACTGTGACAGTATATCAACATATACTATCCCCTGCTATGGCACGTACTTGTTGGACATACCCTACCACTGATGGCGGGTAGTATGGAATTGTTCTGTTTCAAGCCCTCATGTAGCATCCCTTGTGGTGTCTGTGATGTTTACCTTGTGGCCCACTGCTTGATGCACAATTTCTACAAGCGTTAGTATGCTCCGCAGGACATCACTACATAAATACCTTTTCTCACTTTATGCATTGCGGACACTTTTAATTAATGCAAACCAGGCTATACATACACTAACATAATTAATTGAAACATGCTATACATACACTTACATACCGAGTGTTCTACATACCTTGTTATCGTTCTGGACTTTCGTCTCTATCTCTCTCTTACACTGTTTAAACAGTTCTATGGTATGAGCATACGGTTTGAATGTCTGGCAAGTCATCCTTATATACGTCGATACCTGTACCATGTGGTTTCCTGCCACCAATTGGTGTTCCTGAGTGACTTATTACTTGCACAACAGCTGTGCAGCTACTCCATTCCCCAATTACGTGGCAACAGTGGGGTATAATTGAATTCTCCACTTGGGCGTTGCCCATTTGCCCTACCTTTGGGGAGACGGCCTGTATTGTGTTTTGTTGTGTGTAATTGCAACTGCTATGTGTAGAGACATGTATAGTTTGGAGTCATGTCCCCCGTGGATTGTGTGTGATGGCTAGAGTATGTAGTTCTACATGTGAGTGTACCTGTCATCCCAACTGTCTGATAACAGACTATTGCAAACAAAACCTGTAACATTGCCGTTTGTTCCATTATACAACGGCTACAATTTTGCATGGCGCCTTTAAATGTGTCTCTCACAAGGTATGTTAACGCTTCTGCAGATGTAATTGTCTGACTGGATGTTTGTGCTGTAATTACAGTCTGTATTGCTATAGTTTCTAGTGTGGGGGATGTAGGTGGGTGTACGTATATACAGGTTTGTGGGGCTTGCATTTCTACATATTCCATATATATGTGTGTGGGCTCCTTCCCTAATTAAAGAGCTATCAGTTAGTAGACTTATGTTACGGGATTATACATTGGGCCGTTGTTAATTGGTTTATATATAGTATGCAGGTGAGGTTGATACTTCCATACCTCCGGAATTACAGCGATATGTAAAGGGATATTTCTAAATGACAGCTATCCCGTGTATTTCTGTCCCAGATATTTGCAGTCATTGCAGTTGTGTTGGTGACAGAACCTCTTTGGCATGGGTTGCCACCTTTTCTTATGGCCATTGTTGGACACTTGCGGGACACACATCGGTGTTTACAGGCCGACACATAGCCATGGCCAGTACACAGGATAGCACGTATTTTTATCCTCAATACATATTTATTGTTGTGGGACTTTGGCTACTTATCGTATTGCATGTAACATTTACGTTTTTTACATACAGGCATAACTATTTCATGCAACTATTACATAATATATGGGACATAATAATGTCCTACAATCTCGGACAGTTGCCCTTTGTATTGTTTTATATCAGGACACAACTGCCCAGGGAGGGGCTGTCCCTCCTAATGTGGGACAGGTGGTAACCATATGCCTACGGATAGCTATACCCACACCTACCGTAATGATCTACCTCTGAGTTGGCACTAACAGACACATGATGCGGACACACACACACACACACACACACACACACATTACAGTCACACGGACATGCACACGGCACCCTCAACACACACATACACAGACTACGGCACTCACAAACACAGTTGAACACAGTACCTACGTGGACCGCAACACCGGCAGTGGTAACTAAATGTCCCGTCATATCATCATAATATTACTCGCGGTTCAACTGTTCCGGTACTGCGTTCTTTCGCTCTTTCAGCCTCGTGGTTACGTGTGTCAGTATGTGACACATTCCATAGTTGGTGGTATCCTATTTATTTGTACCTCCAAGATTTTATGAGTGTCGTTGACCTATCTATATATTTGCAGATATCGGTGAATCCGTATATATCAACATATATCACTCTATCGCCCTTTCTATCTGTATTATATATATGTATATATGTATATATATACATATATATATATATATATATATATATCTGACAAGGAAAGTGACAGGCAAGCTACACCTTTCATTGTGTACTTGTCGGTGTATACTGTTTCCTGGACTCCGCACGTTTGTGTCTGTACCTGTCACATTACACACCTGCCGTAGGTTAGGGTTACCACCTGTCCCACTTTGCGAGGGGCAGTCTCTCTTTGGGCAGTTGTGTCCTGCAAAATATTTGTAAAATGGCAAATGTCCTGAGATTTTAGGAAAAAATTATTTCCTATAGTTTATGTAATAGTTGCATAAAACAGTTATTCTGTATCTGAACCACCTAAATGTTATAAGAAACAGAATAAGTAACTAAAACATTACAAGAATAAGCTTTTATCTAGGCAAGAATGTGAGGTTCTGATTTTTGTACTGGCTGGGTGTATGTGTCAGCCTGCAGAAATCTGACGTATGTCCCACATTGCTCATTTGAAAAGGTGGCAACCCTACCGTAGGTACATCTTGGCTACCATAGTGTTAGGTGATTGTATACATGATTGCGTGTTCTTCTCCTGGCAGTGGTCATTTTACCCTTCAGAGCAGGTGCTATTAGTACAGGGGTGAATGATGCTGGTTTAATCACCTGTTCTGGACATCATTGACTGTGATCTGCGCAATTTTCGGGGAAGCTTAGCCCTGTTTCGCCCATATCCGTATAGTCATATTTAAATGACGCTTACCAGAAGTGGGCAACGCATATTCCCGCTAACCTGTGCTAAACATGATCTGATGACCTGCATCTGACATGCATTACTCGTGCCTTCGGAATTACGTTACATCCCTTGCAGGACGTGGGACCGGGAACATGCACGACGGTCACTGCATTTACCACTTGGCCATCTGGGATGTGTACACATGTTATGGCATTTTGTATGTGGAGTATACTACGGCTGTTACTCCATACTGCACTCACATGGGTAACTCAGTTAGTTCACATATTGATGAATCCAGTTAATGGTATGTCCATGTGATGTTTACTGGATGTGCTCCGGCATTGGGTTATGTATATCACAGTGAGCCACACACGATAATGTGCTACACCTTCAAACGACCATAGGTGGAGCATGCTGGGGTGACGAATATCTGTCATGGGTACACCCCATGCCTTGACACAGCATCCATGATTACATTATGTGGAGCCCCTCATTAACGCAGCAGGGAATCCGTGCAGAGTGTGTGCAGAACAGTGCTTACACACATGTGATCCTGCGATTGCCTCTGCTCCACTAAGCGACAGTTGGTTACTCAATGTTGTGGCGACAACAGATACTATTTGCCTCATTTGGTGTATGGCCTCTGACAATCAGGCATGTACCTACCGATGTACCTGGGAACCTATACACACAGCACCAACATATGCTGATAGCGCATGTACTGTTCAGGTGTTGACATTCCGTGTTCCAATAGCTGTTGTGTGTACAATGTTTGAGGGCTGCCTATGTAAGATTCACACAGTGGGCCACCTATACATTACAATTTACAGGTGGTCGTGTGTGTGTGCCATCCATTTTACTGTGTGTGCAGGTGGAGAGGTGTGTCAGTCCATAGAGGCCTTCACTGTCAGAGTATGTGCTATACGTTCCCTCTTTGCCAAGGCGTAGGCATATTTGGCAAGCCTCCGTCTGCCTACTGGGGCTGGCACAGTGTATTCGTGGTCTGAATCCCTCTGTGCCTGTGATGGCCTTGGCAATTGTAGTGGGCTTTGTGGGCCTTCACCATTTTGTCCCTGCTACAGCTGCTTCTGCAGGATCATATTATGTAGCATGGCACATACTATGAAGATGTGGGCACACATGCCTGGAGAGTACTGCAAGGCTCCACCAGATGTGTCCAAGCAACGGAACCGTGATTTCAGCATCCCAAACACATGCTCTATGATGATTCTTGTTTGTGCGTGTGCCTCATTATGGCGTTCTTGCATGGGTGTGTGTGCATTTCTGATGGGAGTCATCATCCACAGCTCCAGTGCATAGCCAGCATCCCCCACAAGGTGGCCATGTGGGATGTCCCCCCTGACAAATACCTGCTACAGCTGTGAGGCATGCCAGATATGGGAGTCATGGTAGCTTCCAGGGCTGCCAGCACACACATCCATGATAATGCCCTGGGCATTGCACATGACCTGGCAGTTGATGGAGTGGAATCCCTTGCAGTTTATGTAGTGCCTACCATGCTCACCAGGTGGTGACTTTATATGTATGTGCGTGCAGTCTATCGCATCCCAGTACCTCCGGGTAGTGTGCCACATGGTGAAGTGACGCATATTGCTGGCCAACTCCTCCTGAGTTTGGGGGAAGTATATATGCTCATTGGAATGTGGTAACATGGCATCCAGGAACTGGTGTAGTACCCTGGATGCTGATGCCTGTGAGATCCCCATTATATCTCCAGTTGGCCTTTGAAAGGTACCTGTGGCTAGTATTTGCAAGCTTACACATACCTTCGTGTCCACTGGGATGGGTTCCCCTCTGTTGTTTCTGGTTCTCAGGCGTGGCCGGCACAGCTCCACTATTTGCTGTAAGATGTCCCTGTCCACCCTGTAATGCTCTACTATCTCCAGATCATGTAGCCCCTGGTAGGTTACCCTTGGTCTGAATACTCTTCTCCTCCTCCGGGACCTGCGGTGGTTGTTGGCATCATCCTCCACAACACCGTCAGTCTCTAACACATGGTGATGAATTACAGCTATGGCAGCTCCCAACATGTACATTTTAAAAGTTCCCCGTGTATTTACACCTATGGAATACACAGGTGTGTTTCGAGTGCTTTCACACTTTATACTGTTGTGCTGTGAACACCGATGATGTCATAGGGTGTGTATATACGGTCGTAGCTACAGGGTATCTTATGTGTTTTACTACAGGAACTATTATTGTGGTGCCTTTGGTGTTGAATTACATTTGGCTGCCGTGGATTACCTCTTGCCCTTCCCTTTACATTTCTGCTCATTTCACCTACCATTTTCTGGCATACATCCAGCAGCCTGCTTTCATTTGTACTTTCCTAGACCTGGCTTATCTTGCGTAATGTGTTCTTTTGCCAGTCTACTGTAGGTTTGCTTTACTCTGCTATGACAGTTTTCCTATCTTTGCAATCCAATGCCTCCCCTCCTTTCTTTGCAATCCAATGCCTCCCCTATCCTGTTTTGCAGGTTTCTGCAAGCAGACTTGTCAGCTGCCTTCGATTGTCCACCGTGAGTTGATAGGTGTTAATTGCTCATTTGTACTCCAATTACCCTACTGCAGCATTTCCTTCTTTTCTTCCCCTGACCTTCCTGTTCATGCTATTGTTTGCGGCGCGTGCATCCGCTTACCGGGTTTTGGTCATGTTTTCATCCCCGTACACATGCGCTTTCAGGCTCCATATGTGCTCTCAGCTAAATGATTCTATACCTACCTCCCCACCCCTGTCCTGCAGCTTTGCTTAGCAATGGCCAGGCCAGATTTGCATTGCTCCAGTGTGCTTACAGCTACAGTGGCACACCTAAGCCATGGGCTGCGTAGTTCTGGCGTACGCCGGTAGTGCAGGTGGAATTGGATCGTACCTGAATTGCTCGGCGGCCATATTTGGCATTATACCGCCTACGCTACGCCTGCACCTGACACAAGCTTCATGAATCCCGGGGTTAGTTTTACCATTCAGCTAAGAGAAAACTATATTAGAATCTTTATATAATTCAAATATTTATTTATTAAACATACAGGAAATGCATATGTTTGCTGACCAGCTAAAATCTGCAAAAAGAAACTGGGCAACTCCCTATATATTTGAAGTGGGGGAGTGGTCAGGTAGTAGTGGAGGAGGAAACATTTTTTAGAAGGGCTAAATGTTACAAAGAGGATCATGTGAAAAACAGATTTTCAGGGAAAATATATTTAAAAAGGTATCTGCAAAGAATTTTCTAATGTTGCTCTTTCAGCTTCAGAATGTGTACCATGTCTTCCTACATCACATTTTTTGACAGCTAGATAACTCTCATAGTCATAATCTATGGGAGACTTTAATGTAACTCTTTTGCATACTGAAGCCAAACATGCTCTGAGGTACTATGTAATTTAAAATATCTTTCAGTTCTCAATGATATAAAATCACATTTTAAAGTAAACATCCAGAAGTAACATTCAGAAAGCTACATCTAATTGAGTATCTTTTACTAAATCACCAGACATTCTTCATTATTTTTGACATACCAAAAGATGTATTCCTCTACTAATCTTTATATCTTGTTCATAGTTAGTTACTAGACATGTAGGGTTACCACCTGTCCCACTTTGCGAGGGACAGTCCCTCTTTAGGCAGTTGTGTCCTGCAAAAAACTTGAAAAAATGGCAAATGTCCTGAGATTTAGGGACACAAATATTTCCTATATTTTATGTAATAGCTGCATAAAACAGTTATTCTGTATCTGAAACACCTAAATGTTACAAGAAACAGAATAATCAACTAAAATGCTATGAGAATAAGCTTTTATTTAGGCAAAAAAGTGAAGTTCTGTCCTTTGTACTGGCCGTGGATATGTTTTGCTCTGCAAAATCTGATGTTTGTACCAAAAATGTCTCACTTTGGGCATTTGAAAAGGTGGCAACCCTATAGACAGGCAGTCCAGGAGACTAGTAAGGAGGCTTGCTTAAATTCCCTGTTACCCCCAAAACAGTTTGATTAAGTGACTTACGATCACACAGAAGGTAAATGAAGGCTGAGATAATCAACACTTGTACCACAGGAAGTTGCTCATTAGCAATTCATAGCCATAGTACTCAACTGTACTTGCCAGACTTGTTATATTTACAAATTCTTATTTTTTATAATAAATTTATGAAGTAACTGACATTCTAAACATAACCAAAGCTCCAGAACCATATGGATTCATGCCTGTCTTTGACTAAACATTAATGATGGCTATTGTCTCATTTTTTTCAACTTGCATTAAAGATTGTTACTTAAATCAGTCAATGGCAATATTAATTTCGAAAGCAAACACATAAACATCTTTAGCGATCAATTTTATATATCCATATGTGTGTGTGTGTGTGTGTGTATATATATATATATATATATATATATATATATATATATATATATATATATATATATATCTGGAGAGGGAGAGAGAGGAGTAGAACACAGGGAAAACTGGGACTTGTGAGCAACAAAGCTGCTGGCTGAGAATATTTATATGTATATTTTGATTGGTATAGACATAAAGCTTCTGTTTATAATTACATACAGAAGATGCCACAGTACAGCAAACTTTATAGTCTCAAACATCCAAGCAGACTTTATTAAAGGCTGTCAAAATCTGGATAATAATTTAATGATGGGATTCATTCTCAGCTGTAATCACTCATTCCCTAAGCAAAAAGAATTTTTTTTAATTTAGATGCCGCTAATGTTTTCAGTAGAGTTTATATCATCTAACTATTAAATCTTCTAGTAATCTAATTCACTGTCTTTAAAATTCATCCTCTGCAATGCTAACAATAAATGGCTCCTTGTCTATCCCTATCAAAATTAATACTGGAAACAAAGTTGTCATTTGTCCCTCTTCCTACTATTGCTTCTTATAATACAAATCACAGATTAATACTTGATGTTACATTTGCATATTTGTCCCTCGAAATTACTTCCTTTGCAGATGCCATTTTGATATGGTTAGTCCCTACTGTATGGAAATTATCTCACATTACCCCAATCCACAAAGGAGGAAACTCTACCGAACCATCAAAGTTCCATCCCATATCCATTTTATCACCTATATCCAAAATTCTTGAAAGATGTATCCATCAACAGTTAATGCAGTGCTTATTGCTAGTTAATATTCTTACTCAAACTCAGCATGGCTTCTGACCTGGTCATAGCACATCTATGGCTTTAATAGCCTTTACAGACACTGTGAATAGGGCAAGAGAGGCAGGAAACTATGTATATGCAGTATTCCTTGACGTCTCTAAAGCCTTTGACACAGTTTCTCATTCCTTACTCCTTAACACACTATCTAACCTTGGTTTCTCCCATACCACAGTACATTGGTTCCATAGATATCTCCAAGATCAGAAACATGCTGTAAAATGGTCACACGAACTTTAACACTTTCTCTATAACCCAACAGGAGTCCCTCAAGGTTCCATCCTGGGCCCACTACTGTTTAATATATTCACAAACAATTTACATACTTCCTCTTTCCCTGGAACCCTTATTCAATATGCTGATGATTCCACCATTATCTGTACCTTTCGCACACTTCCTGAATTACTCTCCAACACACAAAAGTCTTGCACTGCTGTTGAATCCTTGCTCGTAAATGCTCATAATTTGCTTAATCCTGTAAATTTAGTTGTTTAATCTGAACTCTTACAACGTTTGTTGTATTATAACTGAGCGCCATGATCACATGTACCAAGTTACATTGTCTGTTGATTTTTCATGATCTTACAAGAAGTTTATTGTAATGAATTTTAATACCATGAGCATGTTGTAATGTCTTAAATTTCTGTATGTGGAGTATGTTTATGCAATCTTTTAAAAGTCTGTATGTGGAGCTTTTCTTCCCGGGCCTCCACTGAAAACAGGTTCTGTTGAACCAGTCAGACTATCCTGGTAAACAATTGTCAAATAAATAAATAGCTGTATATGTAAACAGTCTATTTTTACATTATGGCAAGCTATTTGATGCAGACATTTTTCCATGCCTAGGATGCATCCACCTGGGCTTCTTCTAGTGGGACAGAATAGCACATGAACTGGCTGGGGGGATGTCAGTAAGTGTTATATGTTTTCATTACTCACCGTAGGAGTGGGTTTTGCTGCTGGATGTTTGCTAGTGCTCCTGAGCACAGGGGCTTATGTTTGAAGGAACCTGTTGTGGTGTTCTCATGCTCTTTCCTGAGGTGGAGGTGTGGTAGCATGTGTGTACAGAAGACACAGCACTGCAAGCATTGTGCTGTACCTGCTAGCCAGCACATGAAGAATGAAGTAGGCAAATAAAAAGAACCTCTTTATCATGGTGTGATCTTTAAAGGTGTACCTATACCAATGTATATGACATAAACAGGAGTAGTGGTTTCATGATCTGCTGCATATAGTTTCATAGTTTCATAGTATTGTACTAGGCTATCTGCCCTGGGGCATTTGTAAGCCTAGCCATAGTGATGTGGCTTTTGCCACATATAGAGTGAAAAGTAAATGCACACTGCTTCCTCGAGTAATATAAAGCACCTATCATATGCAAATAAACTTTAGACTGTAAGCTACAGAGCAAAGTTGAAGTTATTGACTAGCCAAGATCTCACTTACCTTGTTTCCAGTCCAGTGCCTTCCACTGCTATCTTGCCAGTGGTAACTGGAACCTATCCAAGATTGTCTTGTATAGCCACACCACACACACACACACACACACACACACACACACACACACACACACACACACACACACACACAGTGTTTTTTCAGGATGGGTAAAAGATAACTGTGTAGTACCAATGCCTTTCATTGCCTATACAGTAGTGCTGCCATCAACTAATTCAGCCTGCCACACAAAGAATACAACTATTTTTCACCACTAAGATAAGCCATCCAAGATGGAAACCAACGGTTGATATTACACCAGGTGAACGCACATACCCTTAAAATAATAAATAAACCATCAGTGACAAATATTTACAACTGAATAATAAAATTGTTTATTTCAAATAAATAAAATTAAGGAATAGCCTTTGTAAAATTAAATATACAAATGTCTATAAACTTGTACAATGAAATACAAAATAAATGGGTGTAAACAAACAAGCAGCATGTAGATGAACCCCTCTTAACAACATATCATTCCCTTTCACTACCATTAGTTGATGTTTTACTGAATGCTAACTAGCTGTGTCTTGTACATCCAGACAGCAGATGCATAGTCTTAAATGCAAATACATTCCAGTCTTGAGCTCCTGTCCCAGATCTGCAGTATGCAGTCCTTACTTAAAAAGAAAGGCAACACTAACTGTTAATAGTTGTTCTCTTGCTCTGTCTTTGATTAAAAGAGTCCAGTTACTGTATTACCTATTTGGATTTAATAGTGATTCCTGTTTCCAAAACTGTATAACTTGGGGATGGAGAAAGAGGCATTACCCAAATAAGGTAATTAATCCTTTAATTAGTAGTAACATTTCAAATAGATATAAGATGTGGAAGCAAAAACCAGTTTGTTGAATAAAGGAATTACATTTAACTTGGGTAATACAGCCTTTTGTATACTTTACTGACTGTCATCCTTCTACTTTAGCCTGTCACACTTTCCCACTTTTTTGTTCTCAGTCAAGCTTTCTTGTGACACCACTGAGAAATGAAACTTGTGAGTTACAGATACATTTTAAGATGTTCATCGTGTTTCACTGTTGCAGTCATTACAGTTAGGTTATCCTGCTGGCAGGCTACCTGCAGTCGGCCTGAATTCCAAAGTCCTGGTCCAGCGTCGGTTGCTGTCGCCTCTTCCCTGATGTCAGTACGCCAGGAGTACAAAAGATGCAGCCGATGCCATTTTCTTCAGTCTTTCTTGCCGCATGGTGCCCGAAGCAAAAGCAGTTTGCAAGTGCCGGTCAGCCGACTTCTGAGATTTTCAAAATTGAATTTCAGATCCGAAGTCTTCATTAAAGCTAAGTACCCCATTGGGGAAACTTTTTTCTTGCTCCAGACCGATGTCATAAAAAGTTAACAATTGTATTTTTTGTGGGAAGCAAATACCTCATAAGGATTTTCACTTTTACTGTATTCCTTGCCTAGGCCCTGACCACAACGTTGCTTGTTGTCAGTTTTGTGCTAGATTTAACCAACGCACTATTAAGCGTTGGTACGATTTAGTCTTTCATTACTTCGGCCGAAGATTCAATTATACAATGCCGTCAGAACAACCGATGACTGGAGTTTCTAAAAAACGCAAGGATAAAGACAAGGACAGGCATCCGAGGTCCAAAACCGATGATGAGGCTTCCGCTAAGCTAGTCTTCAGTTCACCGGTTCTCAGTGAGGTGCTTTCGCAGCCCCTAACACCCGCTACCTCAGAACCACAGGCCGCTTCTGACTCCCACGTGGAGCCGACTAGGCCTCCCGAAACTCAAGGTATTGGATCCTCGGAAACTATTCCCTCAGATGGGTCCAGATCCACTGTGCAGGCATCAGCTTCTGAGGGTGTTTTCAGACCAACACAGTTATATGTAAAGCCATCTTCAGCTTTAAAGCCAAAGACTAAAGCAGCTCTAAAGACAAAAAAACAAGTACAGCATTCTCCAGGACAGACTTCCATGCCTAAAAAACAAATGCTCAAAATGGCCGAAGACCTTATTACTTTGATCAGGGGTTCCCATCCTCCTCCTGATAGGAGGCCTAGGCAAGAGACAGAACATGAAGCATCAGATTAGGTTTCCATTTCCTCTGATTCCTCCTCTGATCAGGAATACTCTCTTCATCCCTATGAGGATTCTGATGCTGAAGAATCTATTCCTTCAGCTTCTCCTCCTGAAGATTACTCCTTTGGGGAAACTCTGCATACCATGAGGGAGCACTTTCATTGGGAGAGCCAGGATTATTCTGAATCCAAGAAAAGGCTCAGAGATTTTCTTTTACTTCCTCAGCGCAGGCCCCTTGCTATTCCCCCTGTTCTGGACATTGTAGATTATGTTTTTTCAGAGTCCAGCCTGTCTCCAGACTCTATACCCCCTGCACCGGTTGAGCCAGACAGATACTACAGGGTCCCAGATTCCCATAAAGTTCTATATAAAAACCCTGCTGCTGACCCAGAAACCATATCTCAGGGTCCTAAGGGAGTCAAAGCATCCACTGCTAAAAACCCTGCCCCTCTGATAGAGATTCAAGGGCACTGGACAGATGGGGGAAAAAAGTTTACACTTCTGATACTTTGGCTGTAAGGGCCTTAAATTGTCAATTTCATATGCTTAAATATCAGCAATACTTAATGTCACTATTAAAACAGAAAATGTTGACTAACTCTATATGTCCAGAAAACAAGGAAATGCAGGATTTATTGCATGCAGCTGAACAAGTGGGAAAACATACTTTGCAATGTGGTTTTGATTCTTTGGAGGCCTCTTGTAGGGCCGATGTAACGGGTTCTGTGATTAGGAGGCATGCTTGGTTAAAGGAACAGAATCTGCCTGATCATGTTAAAGCAAAATGATTAGATGCTCCATTACAGCATGATACTTTGGTGTTAAGGCAGAAGAGGTGTTGAAGAAAATGGAGGATAAAGTGAAATCTATGCAGACAGTTAAGGATTTCTTGCAGGTACAGCCACCCAGATTTAACAGGAACTGGCCTTCAAAAAATTGGTCCTTTCCAGTGTCAGACAGGCCACAAAGAGGCAGGTACAGACACCCTAGAGGCTGATCCCAGCCCCAAGGCTCATACAGGTCTAAACAATGGGGTGCTTCTACCTCCAAAAGTGGAGAAGACAAATCTCAACCATATAGGAAACAGTTCCAATGACTTTCCTCTACCAGTACCAAGCACTTACCTTTTGGAAGCTCCCTTAGGGGGAAAACTAGCACTTTTTTCACAAAACTGGCACATGATCACCCAGGATAAATGGGTCTTGAATACAGTGTCTCAGGGCTAGAGGTTCCACTTTCACACCCTGCCAAAGGCAAGAGGCATGCCAGACCTGCCACACAATCAGTGGGCAGAGGCACAAAAGCAAGTTTCATCCCTCATGCACATGGGGGCCATTCAGTGAGTACCACTACAGGAGCAGGGACAAGGATTTTACTCGAGACTTTTCTCAGTACCCAGAAAGGACAAAGCCTGGAGACCAATACTGGACCTGTCTATTCTAAACACTTTTCTGGACGTTCCAAAATTCAAAATGTTGCTTCTGCAGCAGCTTCTGTCCATGCTGGGTAAGAAGGCTTGGCTTGTATCTTTGGACCTAAAAGAGGCATACCTGCATGTCCCAATCAGACAGTCTTGCAGAAGATACCTCAGATTCATAGCTGGTTCAATGCACTACCAATTCTCTGCACTGCCCTTTGCCTTATCTACTGCACCCAGGGTCTTCACAAAATGCCTGGCACCAGTAATTGCCTTTTGCAGACAAAGAGGAATTCAAATATATCCCTACTTGGACGACTGCCTTATTCAAGCAGAGAACAAGGACATTTTACTAAAGCATCTGGCGTTTGTAAAAAGATTGCTAATTTGCCTAGGGTGCACAGTAAACGAAAAGAAATCAAAACTAGTGCCCTCTCAAGAGATAATATTCCTGGGTTCAAGCTTAAATACAACTGCCCAGATGGCTTATCTCACACCAGACAAACAAAGGCAACTGACTTCTTACTTCGAAATTTTGGCAACAAAAACCCAGTTATTTGCAAGAAAAATTCTGCAGGCTTTGGACTTCATGGCATCCTGCATTCTGTTAATTCCATATGCAAGACTGCATATGAGGAAACTCCAATGGTATCTAAAAAGTGTTTGGACTCAACATTGCCTCAGCCTGAAAAAATTAATTACGCTCATTCCCTGCCTGCAACAGGAGTTTCGATGGTGGGCACAGGCCTGTCACCACAACAAGGGACAGCCTTTCATTTTACCCACTGCCAGGCAGACAATAACAACAGATGCATCAGATTATGCCTGGAGGGCCCACGTAGCAGGAAAATGTATTCAGGGCACATGGCCCACAAGCCAAATGCATCTTCATATCAATCTAAAAGAAATGCTGGCTGTCCAAAATGCACTGACAGCTTTCAAGGATCTGCTTCATCCAGGACAACTGCTGATAAAGACGGACAATCCTACAGTCATGTGGTACATAAACAAGCAGGGAGGCATGCATTCCTACCCCCTCTGCAGACAAGCCATGATTTTATGGAACACAGCACTGACTTATCAAGTACACCTGCAAGCACAATTCCTGCCAGGAAAGACAAATACTCTGGCAGATGAATTAAGCAGAAACCTCATAGAGCCTCACGAGTGGAAACTAGATCTACAAATCTTCAGCATAATAACAAGGAAATGGGGTTGCCCAGACATAGATCTATTTGTCTCCCCTCACAACTGCCAACTACAGAGATTCTGCACAAGGACTTGTCACAAGCTAGCGTGGAAAGTGGATGCTCTATCATTCAGCTGGAAAAACCTTACAGTATATGCCTTTCCTCCACTACCTCTCCTCCCCAAGGTACTCCTAAAGGTCAGACAAGAGAAGCCAAAAATTATCCTGATTGCCCCAGACTGGCCACACCAGCACTGGTACCCAATCCTAATGACCCAATCCTAAAGAACTTGTCTCAAGGCCCAGCCTGGACATTGCCTCAAATTCCTCATTTACTGACCCAAAAGGACAATCAGATATTGCACAGCCAACTCAAAACCCTAAATCTGGCTGCATGGCGGATAATGTAACCATTCAGAACACACCTCTCTCTAAAGCAGTTATGGATGTTATTCTGGAGGCCAGGAGGCCCAGCACCAGAAAATCATATGCAGAAAAGTGGAAGAGATTCTGTGCTTGGAACCAGGCACAAGGAATTGACATGCTGGTACCAAATATTCCTCAGACTTTGCAATACCTAACTGAGATGTTGGACAAAGGCCTATCCTTTTTATCGATTACAATTCATGCCACTGCCATTTCAGCTCATTACAATACGGACCCGCCTATTTTTTCACATCCACTACTAAGGCAGTACCTCAGAGGGGCCAAAAACATAAGACCCCCAAGAAGAGCACCAATACCTGCATGAGACCTCAATTTTGTCTTGGAAAAACTCACGCTGCCTCCTTTTGAGCCAGTCATTACAGCTGAGATAAAATTCTTATCATGAAAAACAGCTCTGCTCTTAGCAATAACTTCAGCAAGAAGAGTCTCAGAGTTACAGGCACTAATGGCGATTGAACCTTTTATAATTTTCCATCTGGACAGGGTTTCTCTGAGGACAAACCCAACATTTATGCCTAAAGTAGTGTCCAGTGTGGCTCTTAATCAAACAATTAATTTGCCTACCTTTTATCCAAACCCACAGAATAAAGGGGAGAGACTTCTACATTCTTTGGACATACACAGACAGCTACGCTTCTACTTGGACAAAACTAAAGCTTTCAGAAAATCTGAGCAACTCTTAGTGGCATATGCTGCAGGATCTCAAGGAAAAGCTATCTCAAAGCAGACTATTTCCAAATGGATAGCCCACTGCATTCGTTTCTGCTATTCTCAACATGGCAAATCAGTGCCTAAGGGCATCAGGCCACACTCAACCAGACCAGCAGCTACTTCAGCAGCCTTCCTCAGAGGAGTACCAACTAAGGACATTTTGAAGGCTGCAACTTGGACTTCAGTGCACACTTTTACAAAGCACTATCACTTACCTCTTTACTCTAAATCCAGAGCAGGCTTTGCCACTGCAGTTCTGCAGGGCCTCATAGCCTCTCCTAATTCTATTTAGGCCCAGCCACCCAACCTCAGCTTTGGGATTCAACCCAAGTGTAATGACTGCAACAGTGAAACACGATGAACATAGTACAGTTGTGTACCTACCATAAATGTAGATGTTCGAGTGTATTCACTGTTGCAGTCCAGGTTACCCACCCACCATCCCCCTTTCTTTGCTGGGACTTATCTGTACTTCTCTATACTATACAACCTATGTGGTGTATTTGCTTGTAGATTAAGATTATGTTTTATTTTAGTGCATGCATTTTTATTGGCATAATATTTTAGCCTACCCTTCTGGGGGCACCTGACATCTGGGGCAAGAAAAACTGAAGAAATAGATGTCGGCTGCATCTTTTATACCCCTGGTGCACTAACGTCAGGGAAGAGGTGACAACAACTCAGACAAGCTCCTCGTGGGTCTGCAGAGTGGTCCTAGCAGCAGGGAACTCAGAAAAGTGACTACTTTCTGGATTTAAGTATCTTTGCTTTTTTTTTTTCACTTGGAATAGCTTCTGTAGCTTACCCTGAACTAGCGTGAACTGTTTTTTAACTGTTTGCTGCATTATTTTAAAATCTGCACTTAAAGTTACATTTTAGTCGAATTTGATCGAAAGTTTGTTGTTTGTTTGTTTAATTTAACTGTGGAGGCTGCCCACTAAAGTGTGCTAGCCTGTGTAACTAATTTATCACTGTTTCTGCATTTTCTGTGTGTTTCTACCAAAAACAAAAAATAATCCTTGTTTTCCCGCCTTCCTCGACTAGTTTAGACCAGTTTACAGGCATTGCTGTATTCTGGGCTGTGGTGTAGTTCCTGTGTTGTCCATTACCTTACTTGGATAGAAGGAAGTTTCTTTGCTCACCAGTGGGAGTGGGGAGCCTTGAGCAGCCTACCTGTCCCTGTAGGAAGTGACCTCAGCACAAGAAGCTGTAGTAATTGGTTGTTTTGGACCATTTCTAGCTCTTTTGTAGTTCACTGTTTAAAATCCGCCTCTGGGCGTTTTTTTCTGGCTGTACTACTCAGACAAGCTCCTCGTGGGTCTGCAGAGTGGTCCTAGCAGCAGGGAACTCAGAAAAGCGACTACTTTCTGGAGTTAAGTATCTTTGCTTTTTTTTTCACTTGGAATAGCTTCTGTAGCTTACCCTGAACTAGCTTGAACTGTTTTTTAACTGTTTGCTGCATTATTTTAAAATCTGCACTTAAAGTTACATTTTAGTCGAATTTGATCGAAAGTTTGTTGTTTGTTTGTTTAATTTAACTGTGGAGGCTGCCCACTAAAGTGTGCTAGCCTGTGTAACTAATTTATCACTGTTTCTGCATTTTCTGTGTGTTTCTACCAAAAAAACAAAACAAAAAAAATAATCCTTGTTTTCCCGCCTTCCTCGACTAGTTTAGACCAGTTTACAGGCATTGCTGTATTCTGGGCTGTGGTGTAGTTCCTGTGTTGTCCATTACCTTACTTGGATAGAGGGAAGTTTCTTTGCTCACCAGTGGGAGTGGGGAGCCTTGAGCAGCCTACCTGTCCCTGTAGGAAGTGACCTCAGCACAAGAAGCTGTAGTAATTGGTTGTTTTGGACCATTTCTAGCTCTTTTATAGTTCACTGTTTAAAATCCACCTCTGGACATTTTTTCTGGCTATACTACTCAGACAAGCTCCTCATGGGTCTGCATAGTGGTCCTAGCAGCAGGGAACTCAGAAAAGCGACTACTTTCTGGATTTAAGTATCTTTGCTTTTTTTCACTTGGAATAGCTTCTGTAGCTTACCCTGATCTAGCTTGAACTGTTTTTTAACTGTTTGCTGCATTATTTTAAAATCTGCACTTAAAGTTACATTTTAGTCAAATTTGATCGAAAGTTTGTTGTTTGTTTGTTTAATTTAACTGTGGAGGCTGCCCACTAAAGTGTGCTAGCCTGTGTAACTAATTTATCACTGTCTCTGCATTTTCTGTGTGTTTCTACCAAAAAAACAAAAAAACAAAAAAATAATCCTTGTTTTCCCGCCTTCCTCGACTAGTTTAGACTAGTTTACAGGCATTGCTGTATTCTGGGCTGTGGTGTAGTTCCTGTGTTGTCCATTAACTTACTTGGATAGAAGGAAGTTTCTTTGCTCACCAGTGGGAGTGGGGAGCCTTGAGCAGCCTATCTGTCCCTGTAGGAAGTGACCTCAGCACAAGAAGATGTAGTAATTGGTTGTTTTGGACCATTTCTAGCTCTTTTGTAGTTCACTGTTTAAAATCCGCATTTGCACAGCTTTGCGCGGTTGTGCGCATAGTGCAGCGCCGGTTAAACAAGGTTAAACTTTTTGTGGCTCCGCCAAGTCTGCTCTTCAAATTTTCCCTTAAGGAAGCTCTACTCTTAGTATAACCAGACTACTTACTATATTATAAGCCTAGCACTTGTTCTCAATACTTCTCTACTAAGTAAGCACTCTCGTACTAAGTAAAGCACTACATCTACTTACCACCCCTGTGAATATCCACTTCCCTTAAAGGTACAGCACTCCCTTATACAGTTCTAGCATGTCGAGTGGTAGATTACTGGCGTTGTCTCCAGTTCAGCTGGTCAATCTGGATATCTTGAGACAATGCTACAATTGTCTCATGTACACAGACAACTCTCACCTCCTCCCAACAAACACAAATACATGTGAGAGATGCAACTATATAGCCAAACTGGAGGCTGAACTCTCTCAACTCAGGGCTGGCATGACCAGACAGGAGGAGATGGCAACTACACACACACAACAATCCCAGTCCCACATAGACCTACCACAACTGCAAACCAAACACATAAAAACACAAAGACATACTCGGAGGCTCTAACAAAAAACTTACCAAAACAACAGAGGCTCCCAAAGCAGACACCCAAAAATCCACCACCTCAAAACAAAACACATGCAACACATACTTCAATAAATCAGTGTGTCAACCAATCACAGCCCTTAAGGCCAAACACCTTGCCTGATACACTAGTAATAGGTGACTCTATAGTCAGACACACTGATGTCCCGCTGACCAGGCTGAACAATGAGAAGGTGACTGTGAGCTGTCTATCGGGAGCTAGGATCCACCACATAACACACGCACTCAAGTCACTCCAAAGCAAGTACAAATATGACTCCGTTATTGTCCATGCTGGTGTGAATGACCTGAGACGTACCTCCCTGGACTACATGAAAAGAGACATAGAGGAGCTCTCCAATTATGTAGCCCAGGCTGGTATGACCCTGACCCTGAGCAGCATCTTGCCCTTACCAAGAATGATACCACAATACAAAGACAAGAAGATCAGCTTTAACAGTTGGCTCAAGTACTGGTGTCATTCTAAGGGGATCCAATGTCTGTCTGCCTGGGATGACATGTTGGACAAGCCACGCTGCTTTGCAAGGGATGGCTTACACCTGTCACCACTGGGCTTCCGGATATTGGCTAAGGCTCTTGCCACCCCCATAGTGCCTTTTTTAGGCAAGGCTCAAAAGACAAACCCACCTCCTTAGAAAACAATAATGGAAAAAAACTAAGGGTAATGCTGCTCAACGCCAGAAGTCTAAATCTCAAGATGCAGACACTTGATGCACTTCTCAGCATGGAGAACATCGACGTCTGTGCAGTACCTGAAACCTGGTTCAAGGCTCCTGAGAGCACGCCAGCACTACCAGGCTATACCTCGTATTATGCTTTTCGGCCCCAAAACCCAGGCCGAACCACAAAGGGAGGGGGAGTGTCCATATTCATCAAGGACACCCACACCTCCAGGTTAGTAGCAACACATGAAGCATCAGAGACCATACAGGTGCAACTAACCATAGGCAAAACTGCTATACAACTGGTAGCATGTTACAGACCACCCTCCCAATCTCAAGAACTCCACTCAGCCTTCCTAAAGACATTGGAGGATATGAATGTATCACAAAATACCATCATACTGGGAGACTTCAACTACCCAAACATAGATTGGGTACATTATTCTAGCCCTAATACCCTAGCCCAAAGGTTCCTGGAATTCATAAATTCAAATGCACTGGAACAATTAGTCACCTCTCCCACTAGGGGAGATAATATACTAGACCTAATCATCACAAACATGGGGACAAAATGCTCCACATTGGAAGTATACCCCTCACTAGTGAGATCTGACCACAAACTAATCACCCTGGATATACATATCCCACCTCCACCCCCAGCACAAAAGACCACAGTGAAAAACTTCTCAAAAGCAGACTTCACTCTTCTTAAGACTGAGATGGTATCCTTTAAGCCCACTGTGCCAGTGGATACCACATCCCACGATGCCGAATCCTTTACAAATGCTTTCTATGGACATCTCCAAAAATGCATGGATCATGCAATCCCAAACAAATCCAAGTCCCTCTCCACCAAAGGTAAGCGCCCTGTCTGGTGGACCTCAGCCATAAACAAATTGTATAACAAAAGAAGGAAGCTACTGCACGTCAGAGCAAAATCCCATGAAGGGAAGACATCTCTGATCAACATTAGCAGAAAACTACGTTCTCTCATAAAAACATCCAAGGCAAACTTTGAGAGAAAAATCGCTAAGGACACTAAAGATAACCACAAAGCCTTCTTCAGCTATGTTAGAAACTTGGGCGGAAACCCTCAGATATGCTCAGAGTTGGTTCACAACAATAAAAAATACACTGAACCCACAGATATTGCCAACATTCTGGCTGACAGGTTCAGTGCAAATTTCTCCCCTCCTTCACCCCCAAAAGAAGAAATACTTATCCCAGCTGAATGTAATCTCCCTGTCATCTCAGATGTCCAAGTGAGAACTGCCCTAAACAAAGCAAAAACACAGCATCAATGGGACCTGACGGTATCCCGGGTTGCGTGTTACGTGAACTCCAAGAGGAGCTAAACCCACACATAAAAATGCTATTTAACCTTAGCCTTACTTTGGGATATGTACCTGAACACTGGCGTACATCAACAGTGGTCCCACTCCACAAGGGGGGGTGCCTCTACAGACCCTGGAAACTACTGCCCCATAAGCTTAACCATCCTGGTCTGCAAAGCTATGGAAAGAATCATTATGGAACTCATAAACAGAGACATAGGGGACCTACAGACACTTGATCCCACCCAGTTCGGCTTTGTAAAGGACAGATCCTGCCTTTTAAACCTGGTTGACTTTTACGAAACAGTCACTAGAGCCATTGACGAGGGCAAAGCAGTCCATACAGCATACCTGGACTTGGCTAAGGCCTTCGACACAATACCCCACTCAGGCATCATAGATAAGCTCAACAGCTTAAATGTAAACCCTTATGTCACTAGATGGGTTGCAAACTGGCTAAAGGACAGAACCCATAAAGTTAAAATCGCTGGAGCAATGTCAGACTCAAAGCCAGTCACAAGTGGTGTCCCACAGGGATCTGTCCTGGGACCCCTCTTGTTCGGCATTTATTTCTCAGATGTTAAAGCAAACACGGGAGGGCTGTGGCTGACAAAGTTCTCAGATTACTGCAAACTAGGCACCATAGTCGATACACCAGCAGACACACACATCCTACAAAAAGGCCTCACAGAAACGGACAACTGGTGCCGGAGTCACGGCCTTAAACTAAATGCCAAAAAATGTATAGTTATCCCCTTTGGGAAAAACAAAGTACCCACAAATTATCACATAGACAGCAACCCACTGAGTACTGAAAAAGTAATCAGAGACCTAGGGACCCAAGTCGCCAGCGACCTCTCATTTGATACCCACGTTGCCAAAGTGGTTAGAAAAACATTCTACCTTGCACACCTCATCATGAAGGGATTCACATCCAGATCCAAGGATGTCATTATACCCCTATATTCCTCCCTCATCAGACCCATGATTGGGTACAATGCCCCATTTGGTATGTACCTCACCTGGCATTTGCAACAGCTGGAGAGACCACAAAAGTACCTTACCAAGAGGATCAAGGGTCTCCAACATATGTCTTATTCTGCCAGACTAAAGAAACTTCAGCTCTATTCAGTATCATACCGCCTGCTCAGAGGTGATCTCTGCCTGACGTACAAGGCCATGTCCAATCAGGATCTGATGGACATGCTCCACCTCAAAAAATCCAAGTCCATCAGGACCATGAGAGCTAAAGACTTAAACCTCGGCACAAGTATGAATAGGACATGCTGGAGGGATAGATTCATAACCCAGAGGCTCCCCATGCTTTGGAACAAGATCCCAGTTCGTATTAGGCAGAGCCCCTCACTGACTCTCTTCAAGAGAAATCTTGATGAGTGGATGGGAGATCGTAAGTTTACCCCAGGGGTCACATCTGCGTCACTGCTAGACAGGGGCACAGTAAACTAATTCTATTATATAAGGGGACCTTCATTGTGTCACTACTAGACACAGTATTCTAAATTTATTCTGTACATTTTTGTACCATTTCATGGGGTGGCAAAAGCCACATCACTATGGCTAGGCTTACAAATGCCCCAGGGCAGATAGCCTAGTACTATACTATGAAACTATGAAACTATACTATGAAACGACACCGGACCAGGACTTTGGAATTCAGGCTGACTGCGGGTAGCCTGCCAGCAGGATAGCCCAAGTGTAATGACTGCAACAGTGAATACACTTGAACATCTACATTTATGGTAGGTACACAACTGTACTTTACAACATCCAGTCCTCTGCCTTGACAGTGCCTCTACATTTACATTACTGACACCACTCAAGTGCTAGACTGTCATGCTGTAGGACTCTAATCCCAAACTCCATCTAAGAAGCTTTCCATTTTACCACTTTAAAAGAATATCATCTGTAATTGCTAGATTTTTTTACTTTATATTTTGGTTTGAAGCTTTGGGAAAGCCCAGACTATTTCCAGTATTCCTCCTCCATAGCTGCACATGATTCTTCTCTTGGCCATGAATAAGACATTCTAGTGGATGTCCACTCACTTTGAAGATAACTGGTATAGCCTCAGTCAGTGGTTTGACACATCTATTTGCATGCAAAATTCTTTGCTGTAGTCAAGACTTGCTATTACATAGTGTCCAGTCAAGATCTCCTTGAGTTTCTGAAATAACTGCTCTTGGGTCAGTGTCCAGCTAACTTTATATGGCCATTTTTGGGAAGAGGGGTAAGGTCCATGAGAAGAGGGGCTATGTTACTATAGTGAGGAACAGACAGCAGTAGGGCATGCCTGACAGACTTTACTTTGGCTTGCTGTGGTTCTAACACTCACCCTATAACCAAGATAAGTTACATCTGCCATGTCTATCTCATGTATGTTTCCTGTAATAGTTTGTTCTAGCCATTTTTAATGTATTTAGCCCCTCTCAGGACATGTTGCATTTGCTACTAATGTATGTCAGTTAAAACAAACAATCCAGCTTCTACTAGGATATGATGTACCAGTCTCTGCTAATGTATGTAAGTTAAAACAAACAATCTAGCTTCTACTAGGATATGATGTACCAGTCTCTAGAAAGTTACTGTGGCATTCTTCATCCTAAAAGGTATCTTGGTGAATTCATACATCCCGCACAGATTAGCAGATGCTGGTGTAAAAGACACTCGCCAATTACATTTATCTAGGTCAATAACCCCAGGCAGCCTCTAACCTTCAGCGATTCTGGCCAAGGAGTATGCTTCTGCTTCATGTGTGACTAGTTAGTTTCCATGCCAAGGAGTGTGCTTCTGCTTCATGTGTGACTAGTTAGTTTCCATGTCAAGGAGTGTGATTCTGATTCTATGTGACTAGTTAGTTTCCATGCCAAGGAGTGCACTTCTGCTTCTATGTGACTAGTTAGTTTCCATGCTAAGGAGTGGGCTTCTGCTTCTATGTGACTAGTTAGTTTCCATGCCAAGGAGTGTGCTTCTGCTTCATGTGTGACTAGTTAGTGTCCATGCCAAGGAGTGTGCTACTGCTTCATGTGTGACTACTTAGTTTCCATGCCAAGGAGTGTGCTTCTGCTTCTATGTGACTAGTTAGTTTCCATGCCAAGGAGTGTGCCTCTGCTTCTATGTCACTAGTTAGTTTCCATGCCAATGAGTGTGCTTCTGCTTCATGTGTGACTAGTTAGTTTCCATGCCAAGGAGTGTGCTTCTGCTTCTATGTGACTAGTTAGTTTACATGCCAAGGAGTGTGCTTCTGCTTCTATGTGACTAGTTAGTTTACATGCCAAGGAGTGTGCTTCTGCTTCGTGTGACTAGTTAGTTTCCATGCCAAGTAGTGTGCTTTCTGCTTCTATGTGACTAGTTAGTTTCCATGCCAAGGAGTGTGCTTTCTGCTTCTATGTGACTAGTTAGTTTCCATGCCAAGGAGTGTGCTTCTGCTTCATGTGTGACTAGTTAGTTTCCATGCCAAGGAGTGTGCTTCTGCTT
Organism: Protopterus annectens; assembly: GCF_019279795.1. Taxonomy (NCBI): domain Eukaryota; kingdom Metazoa; phylum Chordata; order Ceratodontiformes; family Protopteridae; genus Protopterus; species Protopterus annectens. The sequence goes on from NC_056746.1 coordinate 816,253,949, forward strand.
CATGTGTGACTAGTTAGTTTCCATGTCAAGGAGTGTGCTTCTGCTTCATGTGTGACTAGTTAGTTTCCATGCCAAGGAGTGTGCTTCTGCTTCATGTGTGACTAGTTAGTTTCCATGCCAAGGAGTGTGCTTCTGCTTCATGTGTGACTAGTTAGTTTCCATGCCAAGGAGTGTGCTTCTGCTTCATGTGTGACTAGTTAGTTTCCATGCCAAGGAGTGTGCTTCTGCTTCTATGTGACTAGTTAGTTTCCATGCCAAGGAGTCTGCTTCTGCTTCATGTGTGACTAGTTAGTTTCCATGCCAAGGAGTGGGCTTCTGCTTCTATGTGACTAGTTAGTTTCCATGCCAAGGAGTGTGCTTCTGCTTCATGTGTGACTAGTTAGTTTCCATGCCAAGGAGTGTGCTTCTGCTACTATGTGACTAGTTAGTTTCCATGCCAAGGAGTGTGCTTCTGCTTCTATGTGACTAGTTAGTTTCCATTAGTTTGCACAGAATCTAGTGAAATTATTCTTTTTTGGCACTAACACTGCTGAATTCCTGAATTATTCCCAGATTCAACATCTCTTACATTTTCTCCCTCATGGTTTGCTAGAATTGCTGAGTTACCATGTAAAGAGACTGTTTGGCAGACCATTGCATTACTGTGTTCATATGGTGTTCTACTAATTGGGGATTCATAGCTTAGCAGGAAACATTTCCACAAACTCTTGCAGCTCACATTTCCTGAGCCTGTGTAGGAGTTAGCAGATGTAGCAGCACTATTTCATCTATTCAGGTATCAGTTAGAGCCTCAGTAATGAGATCTACTAGCAGGACCTCCTCTGATTCCCATTCAAACCCACTTCATATACTAAGTTTTAATATTCTTCTACTATAGTATGGCTTCAAAATATTGACATGGAAATGTTTTTGTTTGCACCCCTGGTTGTCAGCTCCACTACATACCTGATATTATTTACCTTCCTCACAGTAGTGACAGCACACTCCCATGCTGCTCATATGTTATTATACTGTTCAGGAATAGTTGCTATTACCTTCTGCCTGACTGAATGCTCTTGGACTGTTGCTGTCAGATCACACCTGACCTTTGTCCTGCTTTTATGTACCTTTCTGCCAGCCACATGAGGTCCTTATGCTTAGCCATGAAACTCACTGTACTCTCCAAAACAAATCCTTATAGGATTTATAGTCACCTTCCCACTCATCATGAATTAGATCTACATGACCCCTCTTTTTGTGTCCATAAGGTAGTTCAAATGGAAAAAAAATAATGTTTATTTGATTTGATAAAATGTTTAATAATTGTACTTCTATGAATTCTGAAGCTAATTAATAGAATTAGTTTGAGGAAAAGTTTCCTGCCAAACCAAATATTTTAATTTCTAGAACAAAGCTTGAACTAAGGGAAATATGCTATAACTTTATTATCCATCCATGTAAGCCAAACGTGAGAGTCTAGACAGAAAACCTTCTTCACTAAATATGTTAAATGAGCAAACTGTTGGAAAGGAGACACTTTGATAAATAGCTCTGAATACAACTGTTAGGCTTAAAGAATGCTTTTTGAATTATCTTACAGCAGTTCTGATAAATGCAAAAAAACAAAAAAAATATTCGTACTTTACACGAGATGACCAGAATATTTGATTAGTAGACTGGTAAGGTGGAAAACTGACAGGGACGGAGAAAGTGACTCACCCATTGGGGGGGGGGGGGCAGTGCTGAACCCAGATGGCAAGCTAGGGGCTGGGGTACAGCAAGGCATCATAGGTAAATGAAATGTAGGATTTCATGCTGCAGAGATGAATTATACATAACAAATGACAGCATGTGTAATTCACTCCTAGGTATTACATCAGAGTAGAGTCCAAGCCACCACCACTGGGCTGGAGGTTAATCTGGGAATTTGAGAACTGGTGCACCTAAAAAGATATGCCACCACTCTCCCTCACCTCCAATTCTTGCCTATTGATTACAGAACAAATGGGCAATAAGGCTGTTAGTCCATTTAGGGACTGAATGGGCCAAGCTCATGCCCCTTACCTGAGGAATGAATGGGTCAGTAGACCATCAAGGAAGAGGGGCTGTTGGGTTTGTAATGTGAACAAAAAAAAGAAAGACATTTGCTATTACATAATGTTCAGGACAATGGAGCTGTTTTTTGGCCATCATTTATGGAATGCATAGCTAAGGCCCATGTTATTCTAGGAAAGCATTCTCTCCACAGAAACCTGAAAAAAGGTTCTCTGAATGGCTTCACCCCAGTTCAAATATGGTGGAGAGATTCGATTCATGGAAATGAAGTAGCAATACAGACAGACAAGACATCTTCATTGCATTTACTAAGCTAAATAACAAAAAGTATCTTGTGGAAATATTAGCTGAGTTGTGCTCAGTCTTTTTCTGACATATATGTTATTTAATATTTATCATTTCTTTATAAAGTAGTAGATACAGTAGCCCAATCTACCTAAATTCATAAGCAATCAGTATTTGATCTGCATAACATGGGCCTTAGCTATGCATTCCATAAATGAAGGACAAGGCTCAGTCCTGGGACCTCTCTTGTTTGGTATATATTTCTCGGAGGTACAGGCCAACACGGAAGGACTGTGGCTGACCAGGTTCGCAGATGACTGCAAAATGGGTGCCATAATTGACTCTCGAGCCGACACAAGCATCCTCCAAAAGGGCCTCATAGAAACAGACAACTGGTGCCAGAGCCATGGCCTCAAGCTAAACGCCAAAAAGTGTATAGTCATCCCCTTTGGCAAAAACCAAGTGCCCACAAATTACCACATAGGTGGTAATCCATTAAGTACGGAAGAAGTAATTAGGGACCTGGGGACCCAAGTTGATGGCAATCTCTCATTCGACAACCATGTGGCCAAAGTGATTAGAAAAACATTTTATATAGCCCACCTAATCATGAAGGGATTCACATCTAGATCAGGGGAGGTCATCATGCCTCTTTTCTCATCCCTCATCAGGTCCATAATTGAGTACAATGCCCCTTTTGGGATGTACCTTACCAGACACCTGCAGCAACTGGTAAGACCCCAAAAGTACCTCACCAAGAGGATCAAAGGGCTCAAACAGATGCCATATGCTGCCTGGTTAAAGAAACTCCAGCTCTACTCAGTGGCATACCGCCTGCTCAGAGACAATCTGTGCCTGACGTATAAAGCCATGTCCAACCCGGAATTAATGGACATGCTGCACCTCAGAAAATCCAAATCCCATCAAGCTACGCGCTCAAGAGACTTGAACCTCAGCACTGAAATAAATAGGACATGCTGGAGGGACAGATTCATAACCCAGAGGCTCCCTTCACTCTGGAATAAAATCCCAGTCCAGGTTAGGCAGAGTCCCTCATTGACTCTCTTCAAGAGGAATCTTGATAAGTGGATGGGAGATCGTAGGTTTACCCCGGGTATCACTTCTGTGTCACTGTTAGACAGAGGCACAGTATACTAACCTCGAAAAAGGACATAGCAAAATTAATTTAAAATGGGTGGCGAAAGCCAAACATACTCTGGCTAGGCTTATTAATGCCCTAGGGCAGATAGCCTAGTATGAACCTATGAACCTATGAACCTATAAACATTTCCCTTACTGTGGACATTCTGAAAGCAGCTAGACTTTGCCTCCATTAATATCTGCACCTCCTCTAAGTGATATCTGTAGCTTTATTCTCCTTATCATAATAAACAAATCAGAAGCAGATAATCTACATATGTAGTTGCAGGTTATTTCTGATGACCTATTCTAATATCATTCAGTACCTGAAATTATTTTATTAGGGGATTCATAGCCATAACATACAAAGTATGAACTAATGAACAACCCTTCCAGAATCAATCTTAATTTATTAAACCTACTACAGTTCAAAGGTATTATATAAGCAAAGTTATTTCTACATAAATTCTCTTTTAAATATGTGTAGTATCCTCCACAAGAATTTAATCATAAGTATACTGGTTGTAGAATCAAAAGTTTTGTGAGCATTGTGAGGCAGTACTAGCCTCTTTCTGCCTTAATTTTTCTTTCTTCGAAAATAATAGCACCTGTAACAGTCTGCCTGTGCCATTTGTCTATAAGGGAACTACTCAAATTGGAAAGTAAACAGTAATGTTTACAGCTGGGTAGCAATGTCATTATTTATTGTTTTAGTTATGATTTTGTAATTGATAGTGAAGAATGATATTAGTCTGCACTGTTTAATCAAGTCACTGTCCCCGTTTTCCATCTTTTCTAATGTGATCAATTAAAAGCATTCGCAAGCACTGCAATAATCCAATGGGGAATAAAAAATGAAAGAAATCCACAAAGCATGTATAAACATTCTACCACCTCTATCGTTTGTCTCCATAATCAATCATCTTATCTTACCATACATCCTTTCACAATATTTCATTACATAATGTACAAGGCTGTCTTAATTCTCTGAAACCATAAAAAATACATTTTTTTCTTTCCTGTAGTGCATTGCTAGGAACATACAAGCTCTATCACAATGTAAAAATATGTTTTATTTGTATTTCAATATTTTAGTGTTATCTATCTCAACTTCATTTTTATTTATTTATTTTTTAGAACAACTTCTTCCATAAAGATACACAATTATCTTAATCTGTGATAATGGTATTTACTAACATATCTGAGCACTTACCTTTTAGGTTCAGTTCTTGTTGTAACACCAATAGCTTCTTAATTTGAAATGTATTAATTTCAGCAAAAAATACTCTTTCATGTGATCTAATTTCATCATCAAAGAGACTTGTTTTTATTGTCTTTTGAAAGTCTTTGTTAATGAATTTTTAAAATGAGTGAATAATAGTAATGATGATGATGATGATGCACATTTGTTTTCCAGTAAGCCTATTGGTGACACAGTCCAACTGGACACGTGACTTGCTCAAGGTTACACACTAAACAAATAAAGGATGAGGGAATAAAACCCTGTAATACAGTAACAACAGCTCATGACCTTAATCATTTCTGCTTACAACAAGCAACTCCCCCATCACTGGCACACCCCACCCATTCAACACCCAACTTGACAAAAAACCCTGAACCCCCACCTACCTAAATCAATGCATCTATTTATCTATCTATCTACAGCTTTCTCATTGCACAAACGTGCAGTAAAACTGCCAAAAAACTGTACAAACTCACACCCATACTTTTCATTCTACTCACCAGAAGCAATACTAAAACAACCCCAGCTTACCCCAACTCTCTTGTCTATTAATAAATGCACAAAGCCGACATAAAAAATGCTGCAGGTTGACATTCTCCTTAAACTGCACAACCCTGACATATTAGCTTTTACCAGAATCTGGATAAAAAAAGACAACTCACTTCATTTTTCCCACATTATAATTACCTTCTAGATGCTAGACCCGGCCTAGAAATAGGAGTAGAACTCCTCTGCTGTATGAAATAAACTCATCTAAACATCCAATTCCTAGCCAAAGTAAACACACTATATGCCACTGCCCCAAAGAGCTATTTCTACAAATTACCATGAAAAAAATACCCCCCATACCTCCCAGAAGTCTGCCCCCCTCCACTTCAACACCTAGTAAATTCCAAACACTAATTAAAAAAAAACTACATCCCAGGTAGGAAACAAAAGCAACCATACTGTCTTGGGTTATTTTAACTTAAATATGCTTCAGTCTATCCAGCATGACATCAACAAGATTGAACTCAACTTCAGCCTTAAACAATTACTTCTCACATGACCTAACTGTCACTCATCCGGTCAGGATAAAACAGGCAAACAGTTGTGGGTTTGGTTCAAGCAGCTCTGTTGTATACAAACACATCAGGATTGAGGCTTAGTAACTTAAACTTAAATAAACTTATAAACAGACTGACTACTGCACTCATACATGTTAACACTCTGGCTGTTCTCTCAAAATGGCTCTGCTGCCTGCACGTGCTCTCTATTTATACACAAGTGCCCTCACTTTGAAATGCCTCTTAAAGACACAGCACACACTTTGATCTACATCCTACCTCTTTGAAAAATAAGTCATGCACATTAATAATGACGGCAGTCATTGACATGCAATTGTACAGAAATAATCCATTGACATGCAATTAATTATATAGAACTTACTACACGTGAAACAAGCATGTCCAGTTTGCTGTGTATTTTACACCAGCTCTGGAAATACGACCTGATCATGTGACATAAAAATTAGGACTGGGTTTAGCAACAGGGACTGTCTTTAATGAATGTTCAACTGCAGGGACATCTGGGACATCATCAGGAATGGGAATAGGTACACGTCCTTCAACAGAAACATTGTCTGGATTGCTTTGAGATCTAAAGCCTGTATCACAGGTATGATGCTGTGATATTGATTCAGATACCAGAAGAAGACGCCTGTCATTTCCTCTGTATTCTATACCCTCAGATTCTGCTAAGTAAGATCTTGGCTTGGCACACACACCTCTCACTTGACCAATTCGATCAAAACCTTTCACCGTTTGCATCCTCACTATCTCTCCTTCTTTCAATGGGCAAAGAAATCTGCTAGTTTAACATTGTTGGATTTCTGAAATGAATGCTTTTTGAATAGTTGGGCTTTGATTGCTCTGGTATTTTTAGAATTAGGCACCAAAAACTGGAAATGATAGGCAAGGTTGTTCTGATTTGCCTAGACAGAAGTCTCTGAGCAGGTGACCCAAGTCAATTCTCATGGGGTATGTTTCAGAGATGAAGCAAATTCAAGAAAACCAGTATTGTCATGCTTTGAACTCTCTAGTAATTGCTTTGCACTTTGTACTGCATGTTCTGCTAGGCCGTTTGACTGTGGGTACTCAGGGCTATTAACATGGATAAAGTCTCTTTTGCAAATTTCTGAAATAGCTGACTGGTAAACTGGGCACTGTTGTAAGAAATAACTGTGTATACTAGCATGGACTGAGAAATAATATTTCAACTTAGTAATAACAGTACTGGAAGTTAGGTTAGGTAGCAGATCAATCTTGTACCAATTCAAATAAGAGTCTACCAACACTAAGTAATGTTGACTATTCCACTCAAATATGACAGTGGCTACTGTTGACCAAGGTAGTTCAGAAATCTGGCTTAGCTGAAGTGTCTCTTTTTGAAAATGCAGTTTAATACTATTGCATACTGGGCAAGATGAAAGTACTTAAGCGAGATCTTTTGATAGAGAAGGCAAAAGTACTAGTCCTCTTGCACTTCTTTTGTTGCTTCGAAACCTGGGTGGCCATGATGCAAAATTTGGATGTACTCATGTTGTGAGAAAGTAGGAACAACAACTTTAGTACCTTTGAAAATTATACCATCTTTCATCAACATCTCATCTCTGTAAGGAAAATAAGGTTGCACTTCTGTTGGTACACACGATTGCTTTGACAGCCATACAACACTGATGAAGTGGTTGAGCTTTTGCAAAGTTGGATCAGTGTTTGTATGATCTCTTAGCTCATCAAGTTTTGTGGTCGAAAAATTATGCACTTCCAAGACATCAAAGTCAAAATTCTCTGTATCAAGCCTTTCTGTGTTATTTCTGGGTAATCTGGATAAGGTATCGGCCAGATATAGAAGTCTGCCTTTTGTATAGACCATTTTGAAGTTGTACTTTTGTAATCTGAGCATCATTCTTTGTAGTCTTACTGGAGCTGCATGAACAGGCTTCTTTAAAATAGTGACTACAGGTTGATGATCAGTCTCAATCTGGATAGCTCGGCCATAAATATAATTATGGAACTTTGAACATGTGAACACAATTGCCAAAAGTTCCTTCTCAATGTAAGCATACTGTATCCCAGTTTGGGTAAGAGTCCTAGACACATAGGCTACTGGTCTGCCCTCTTGAAGAATAACTGCACCAAGACTGAACTTTAAGCATCACAGGAAAGAATTACTGGCTTAATGTTAGTGGACTGGCAATTTTCTGTTTCAGGTAATCAAATGCTCTCTGGTGTTGTTCCAACAATGATCAGGTAACATTTTTGCATGTCATCTCTCACAAGGGCACTGACAATTCACTGAAGTTTGGTATAAACTTGCCCAAATAGTTAACTATACCAAGAAAATGCTGTAAGGCTTGGGCATTGTCTGGAAGTGGTATCTCAAGAATGGCTATTTGTTTGGAAGGATCAGGTCATAAGCCTGAACTGGTAAATAAATGACTGACATAAGTAACTTCTGGTAGCCTGAATTTACATTTCAGAGGATTGAACATTAGATTCACTTCATGTGCTTTTTCCAAAACTTTCCTGAGTTTTCTGTCATGCTCTGCTTCACCATTGCCTCCATCTAGGAAATTATCTGTTATTATAATACATGGATAGTCTGAAAAAAATGTTCCATTGCATGCTGAAAGATGCCACTTGCAGAATTTATTCCAAAGGACATTCTGAGCAATCTGTATCTACCAAATGATGTGCTGAATGTAGTCAGTAGTAAAGATTTGTGATCAAGCATTACTTGGCAAAATGAACTCTTTGCATCTAAGACAGAAAAAAACAGTGGCATTTGGCATGAGGGTAACAAGTTCCTAGACTGTATGCATAGGATGGTGGGGTCTCTTTAATGCTTTTTCTTAAGTCTCTTGGATCAATACATATTTTGATTTTATCTGAGCTTTTCTTATGAGCAACTACCATGTAAGACACCCATTCAGTTGGTTCTTTAACTGGAGAAATCACACCTTGCTGCACCATTTTATCTAACTGGGCTTTGAGTCTGTCCTGCTTAGCTATTGGAACTCTTCTTACTGGTCTGATCACTAGACTGGCCTCTGGGTCTAATTTCATGGAGTACACAAGTGGAAGTTTACCTAGCTTGTCTTCAAAAATATCAGCATATTCTGAGAAAATAGCATCGGTGAAAATGGAACTAGGACATGTGCTTAGATGATGGACCTCTTTTGTAAAAGAAAACAGTTTCATTTTAAACTGTCTCTGAGACCTAATAATGACTGTACAGGTCTTTTGACTACATACAACTGCAAGCTATTACTGTTCCCAGCTGAATAGCATGAATGCACTACTGAGCCTTTGGTTTGAATCTCTTCACCTCCATAAGCAACAAGCTTCACACAATTGACTAAATTAAGTTGTTCACCAGCTTTTACTCTAGCAAATGTTTCATTTGACATAACATTGCACTTTGATACAGTGTCCACTTTGAGTTCTGTGGGTTTACCATTAATCAGGATAGTATAAAACACTTTGTTTTTTGCCAGCAAATCTACAGCATTAACCTTTTCACCAACCACTGATACACCATCTACATAGAAAATAGAGTTGCAGCTTTCTGTATGATCAACTTACTTTTTTGGGTGACCTTTCTTAATAAACGAACGAATCTTGCTTGATTTACAATGCTTTTGAAAGTGGTTCCATTTTTTACACTTGTAACACTGTTTACCAAATGCTAAAGCACTTTTCTCTTTTGGACTCGTCATTGGCACCACAATTACAACAGTTTACAATGAGACTTGACTTGGGTTTTGCTGACTCACCTTTGTGCTGCACTAAGCATGTCCATTTTACTTGCTGGAAAGGTACAGGGGCTGCAGCTACCATGTGCTTAGGCCTGTTTCTGTTAGCCATGTGCTGCATGCTGTTTATCTATGTTTGCTCTAGAGGTTGCTGAAATCATGCTCTTATCACTTGCAAGCATGTTTGTGTGCCTTTCTGTAAGTTCATGTGTTTGACAAATCTATATGGCTTTGCTCAATGTTAAATCACTGTCTCGAAGCAAAGTCTTTCTCACTGCAGCATTATTAACACCACACACAAGCCTGCCCTTTATCAACTCGTCTTTCAGATCAATTCTGCACATTTTAGCTTTGTTTCTCAAGTCAGTAATGTAAGCTGCAAAAAATTCTCATGGCTTTTGGTCTCTTGTATAAAATAACTGCCTCTTCAATGTAACATTTGTCTGGGGATTACACATTTCTCTAAATTTATGTTTCAAGCACTCAGTGTCCTCCTTTGATTCAGCTTGTACAACAATATGATGCTTTTCCCCTTCTGCATATGCTGCTGGTGCACACACAAATGAATGCTCTCTTTCAATGGCTTCTGACCCCACTAGATTAAGCAGAATAAATGAACTCATACATGCATCTTTATCAGAAAAAGATGCTTGTATGAAAATATTGTATTCCTGCTCAAATACTCTCCAAGTCTCTGCAATATCAAACTCAAGTGGAGTAGGTCTGCGAAATACCTTTACCATGCCAACACACAGTAGTAAAGACCCTTGGAATTATGAATGAACATACACACATGCACATCAGAAATTTATGCCAGAAACTTGTAATTATGCTCAATAGCACAATAGACTATCTGAAATAACTGCACTTTGCAAAATAAGTCTCCATAGCACAAGAACACTTTGAAATCACTGAACTTTGCAAAACCACCCTTTAGTGTAAAAGCCACTTCGAAATGACTGCAATTTATGAATGAATTCTACACAGCACAAGAAACTTTTTGAAAATTACTGTAATTTGTGAAATAACTCTGTGCAGTGTAAGAAATACTTTGAAATGTCTGCACTTTGCAAAATAACTGTACTTTGCACATAGTAAAATCTTCAAATTAATTGCACTGTAATAAAGCACACTCTGAAAACACTTTGCACACTCTGAAGTAATTAGAACAACTCTAGTTATACTTTGAATAGCTTTAGTCAATACAAAATACTAGCTCATATAAAAAACAACATGGTAGTTTGCTAAAAATGCAGTCACTTTGCTTTTTGATGTGTATTTTGCCCTTTTATTGTACTCGTTATGCTCGTTTGACTTCTATCATGCTTGTAAACTTTTCTTGTGTTCGTTTTATTTTTAACATGCTTGTTATGCAAATCAGAAGTTCGGAACAATCTAATAAGTATTTTGAATAATTTTATCAAATATCATAGTTTTGAACATTTTGTTTAATCAATAATATGTTTTGTTCTTTGCAAATGCTTTGTATTGTTTACTTTATGAAATTAATCATTTATGCAAGTTTTTATTACCTGAAATTTGTTTCTGACCTTTTTCAATTGTTTAGCAGGTTGGGATGAAATTTTTAACACCAATGTCCTATGCTACTTCTAGCACCATGTCATTCAGACATCCTACTTTTGACACTATGTCACTCATCCAGTCAGGATAAAATGAACAACTATGGGTTTGGTTCAAGCAGTTTTATTACATACAAACACATCAGGACTGAGGCTTACTAACTTAAACTTAAACTCATAAATAGAGTGACTACTGCAGTCATACATGTTAAAACTCTGGCTGTTCACTGAAAATGGCACTGCTGTCTACATGTGCTCTCTATTTATATGTGCATGCCCTCACTTTGAAATGCTTCTTAAAGTCACAGCACATGTTCTGTTCTACACTTATCACTAACAATGATTCCCTCCTAGATATAATCATCATATAAACTCAGACATTGTCATCTACTGTATTAGTAACCGATACACAATTTGCTTCACAATACATGCACCACATCAAAACTTCCTCCAAATTAATCACATTCTTGGCTAAGACTGACATTAAAAAACTTAAAGAAGTCAACTTCATCATATACTGATATTTCATATTAAACCTAAACAACCCTAAAGCACTAAAGGTGGAGGCGTGTCCATATTCATTAAGGATATCCACACCTCTAGGCTAGTCGCACAGCATAATGCATCCGAGATTGTCCAAGTGCAACTAACTCTGGGCAAGACCGCAATCCAAATTCTAGCTTGCTATAGACCCCCCCACCATGCCTCAGGATTCCCACTCCTCATTTCTTGATACACTGGAAAGTATTAAGGTACAACCCAACACCCTAATAATGGGTAATTTCAACCACCATTAACTGGGAAAACTACTCGTGTACCAACTCTTTTGCTCAACGTTTTCTGGTATTCATAAATTCCAACACCTTGGATCAACTTATTCACACCCCCACCAGGGGCAGCAATATCCTAGACCTGGTCTTTACCAACATAGGCAACCGGTGTTCCACATCAGAGGTCAATTCCATGTTGGTCAGATCCGACCACAAGCTAATCGCCCAAGACATCCACATCCCGCCTCCACCCCCAATTAGGGAAACCACCATAAAAAACTTCTCCAAAGCCAACTTCACACTTTTTAAGACAGAAGTGGCAAACTTCATGACACCCATGCAGACGGACAATAGAGGTATGACTGCTGAACCCTACACAAATGCAGTTTATAAGCACTTACACGAGTGCATGGATCATGCTATCCCTAATAGAACCAAGATGCTATCCTCCAAAAAAAGGAAGCCAATCTGGTGGTCCTCTGCTATAAACAAACTCTACAACAGAAGAAGGAAACTGTTGCAAAAAAGAATAAAATCCCATGACTGGAGGAAATCACTGGTCAACCTCAGTAAGAAGCTGAGATCCCTCATAAAATCCTCCAAAGCTAGTTACGAAAACAAAATTGCCACTGACTCTAAAGACAACCACAAAGCATTCTATAGCTTTGTCAAGAATCTCAATTGCAACACTCAGATCTGCTCTGAGTTACAGCACAATGGCACTAAATATACAGAACCAACTGATATTGCCAACATCCTGGCAGATAGGTTCAGTGCTAACTTTACCCCCCCTCTCACCCCCTATAGGGCCCATCTGTATACCGGAAGAATGCAAAGTTCCTGTAATCATGGCTGCACAGGTAAAAAACACACTCTCCAAAGCCAAGAACAGAGCATCCATGGGACCTGACAATATCCCAGGCTGCATTCTACATGAACTACAGAATGAACTGGCACCCTACCTAAGTACCATGTTCAATCATAGCCTCACCTCAGGCTTTTTGTCCACTGAATGACGCACCGCAACGGTTATCCCACTCCATAAAGGGGGAGCCATGACAGACCCTGGGAACTACTGCCCCATTAGCCTGATGAGCCTGGTCTGCAAGACCATGGAAAGTATCATCATGGAACTCATAAACAAAGACATTGGTAATCTCCAAACTCTGGACCTGACCCAGTTCGGATTTGTAAAAGGCAGATCATGTCTCCTAAACCTGATTGACTTCTTTGAAGCAGTCACCAAAGCCATAGATGAGGGTAAAGTGGCTCACACAGCTTATCTAGATCTCGCCAAGGCTTTCAACACCATCACCCACTCTGGAATTATAGATAAGCTCACTAAACTAGGTATAAATCCCTATGTCACAAGATGGGTTGCCAACTGGCTCATGGACAGAACCCACAGTGTGAAAGTAGCGGACTCCAAATCTGACTTCAGACCAGTGACAAGTGAAGTACCACAGGGTTCAGTCCTGGGTCCTCTCCTGTTTGGTATCTACTTCTCTGAAGTACAGGCTGACACAGAAAGTCTTTGGCTAACAAAGTTTGCAGATGACTGCAAACTAGGAGCCATAATCAAAACTCCTAACGATGTGGACTACAAAAGGGCCTCACTGAGACAGATACGTGGTGTCAAAGCCATGGCCTGAAGCTCAATGCAAAAAGTGTATTGTCATCCCCTTTGATAAAAACTCTGTACCCATGAACTACCACATAGTTGGTAGTCTACTTAATGCCGAAAATGTGATGAGACCTTGGGACACAGGTGGACAGTAGTCTCTCCTTTGATAATCACATCGCCACAGTGGTCAGGAAATCCTTCTATGTGGCTCACCTCATCACAAAAGGTTTCTCATCCAGAAAAAAAAGAAGTCATTGTTCCCCTCTACTCATCACTCATTAGACCCGTTATAGAGTACAACGCCCCTTTTGGTATGTATCTCACAAGACATCTACAACAACTGGAAGGGCCATAGAAATACCTCACAAAGAGGATTACTGGCCTCAAACAGATGTGCTATGCAGACCATCTCAAAAAACTCCAGCTTTACTCCATCGCATATCGCCTACTCTGAGGCGATCTCTGCCTAACATACAAAGCTATGTCAAATCCAGAGCTGTTGGACATGCTCCACTTAAAGAAATCCCAATCCCTCCAAGCTACACACTCTAGGGACCTAAACCTTGTCACCACACTAAATAGAACATGCTGGAGGGATAGATTCCTGTCCCAGAGACTTCCCATACTCTGGAACAGACTACCTATCTATGTCAAACAGAGCTCCTCATTAGCACTCTTCAAGAAAAATCTTGATGATTGGATGGGAAATAGGAAATTCACCCCAAGGATCACTTCTGTGGCTCTGCTCGACAGGGGCACAGGAAAATTATTTTCTTGGGTGGCGAAAGCCAGGGTACATTTTTTGCTAGGCTTATATAGGCCCTAGGGCCAATAGCCTAGTACCTACCTATGAACATTGCTGCAGAAGCTTTCATCAGTGCACTCAGATCCATGCTGAACCCTTTTTTTCCTATAATTTTTTGGCTGTACAAACCAAAAAGAAATGACTGGCTAACTCCTGGACTGAAATCCCTTTAAAAATGTAAGAGATGATGCAAGGTAGGCATGGAAAAATAATCCCTCTGATAGCAATAGGCAACAATATATGTGACTTAGAAATCACTCAAAACAAGCAA